>NW_011494736.1:2671366-2691692 GCF_000754665.1 Bison bison bison | reverse complement strand
AAAAGGCAGCATCACAGTGAGAAGCAGCACTGAAAGATCTGTTTGATTTTTGTCTTGTGTGTTTATTTTCTGAGGGTGATGAAAACAGCCTGTAAAATGTCTGTTTTCAGGCTGATAGGAAAGATCCAGTGAAGAAGAAACAACTAGAGATATGAGAGAAGAGGGAATTGTGAAGTCCTGATGAACGAGGGTGTGACAACAGAAGCTGTCATCACAGCAAGTGGGGCTAAAAGTGTCAGGAACTTTATGCCCCAAAACATATGAATAACAAGATAAAGAATACTTTTTTTAGACCAAAATGTTTATTCATGGTGACTATACCTTAACAAACTCTGAAGTAGTCCAAGAGATTATATCTCATAGGTCTCTGCGTATACTTTAAAGACAGCATTGTATTTTTAAACTTGGTTAATGCTTTCCTGTAACTTTTATACTCCTGGAAGTGTGCTTTCCCCATCACTATCTTAAGTCTAGTGAAGTGTAACTGAGATGAATAAAAAGCTAAAGTAAAGCAAGTAGAAGAGTGCATTTTTCAATCCATATTTCAATATGACTTTTTCACAGCAAGGGTTTATGCTCCTGAAAGACTGATAACATATTTTATCTTTTAAAATTATTAGATCAAACATTTAGAGAATGAAAGTTGATAGTTCCTAAATGTTATACAATAGTATCTAAAATGAACGCAAATTGCATGAACCTACAAGCTTTCATCTATTAGAGGATGACCTTTGGAAATTACTTTTGCAGCAATAAAACTAAAGCTTCCTGGATGATGCATGTGCGGTGCATTAAGTGAGAAGTGTTTACCTGACACACACTGCAAAAGATAAATTGGAAGATTGGCCAAAGCAGCACTCCATATCTACTTTTTTTTTTTTTTCATTTCACCTAAGTGAAAAGGAATGAAATATCTGTGTCAGAGTAATCTTTATGTGCTATAGTTGATAATGTTTTTGTGCCTTAAGGTAGAAGAAGGTAACTATAGCAGTAGTCAGAATTCCTGGATCAAAAGGGGGCCTGGTCATGAAAGACCCAACTTCTGCTGTGCTCTAAGCCAGTAGGTTGGTTTCCATGCCCCCTGATTAACCTCACTGTGATTCCAATCACCAGAACCCCAGAGAAGAAGGATGAGGCAGCCTTAAGAAGGCTCTAACATCTACAAAAATGTAATGACAGATGTATCTGGGCATTAAGTCTAAAATGAATAAAGAAAATTTATTAGCTACATAGATCTCTCTCATATCCGTACTCTGCATCTCAGACTTTGCTTTCTCTCTTCTCATTTTCTCCTTCTCAGAGGAAGAGGTGTACAATCTGCTCACCAAGGTAAACTCCTCCTGCCACGATATTGAATACATTTTTCTATCATCCCTTTAGGTCCTTGCTACGTTTACTCTCTGATGCCTTTCTTGCAACTTCAGTTTGTTTTTCTTTGGAATACAAATCCTCAGCCTACGTCAATCTCAGACCTATTTTCTAAACAAAATCAAACCACAACACCACAAATAATAGCATCTTCCCTATACTTTGTCATTCCCACAAGTGATGTCTGTTGTCTTTATCTTTTGCTATGAAAAAACCATTGTGTTTTAGAATAATAATTTATTCTTATCACTCATGGTTCTGTGAGTTGATTGAGTTCTAATGTGCAATATTCACTCAGGGTCTTTGTGTCATTTGAGTCAGGTTGGGACTATAGTCCTAATCACACACATTTCTGGTCTGGCTTCTCTCTTAAAACATACAGTCCTCATGGTTTCCTCGCAGAGAGCAGTCACAGGATAACTGCACTTCTTACATGGTGACTGGATTCCTTCAGGACAAATATTCTGAGACAGAAAGTGGGAGTGGGATCCAATTCTTAATAGAAGTTAGAGAAGACTCTTGAGAGTTCCTTGGACTGCAAGGAGATCCAACCAGTCCATTATAAAGGAGATCAGTCCTGGGTGTTCTTTGGAAGGAATGATGCTAAAGCTGAAACTCCAGTACTTTGACCACCTCATACGAAGAGTTGACTCCTTGGAAAAGACTATGATGCTGGAAGGGATTGGGGCAGGAGGAGAAGGGGACGACAGAGGATGAGATGGCTGGATGGCATCACCGACTTGATGGATGTGAGTCTGAGTGAACTCTGGGAGTTGGTGATGGACAGGGAGGCCTGGCGTGCTGCAATTCATGGGGTTGGAAAGAGTCGGACACAACTGAGTGACTGAATTGAACTGAAATAGAGCCTTTGGAGAAGGAAATGGCAACCCACTCCAGTATTCCTGCCTGGAAAATCCCACGGACAGAGGAGCCTGGCAGGCTACAGTCCATGGGGTCACAAAGAGTTGGACACAACTGAGTGACTAACATGCACACACACACACACACACACACACACACACAAATAGAAGCTTAGAGATTTTAAGTTTCTTCTCCACGATCACAAAGCTTTCTGCTTAGTAGCCTGGCTAGGAATTTAAGATCTCTCTATTCTCTCTCTTACTTATTCTTTAAAACATGCTTTTGTTTTACCTGAACTGTTCTCTTTGTGACCACCATTGATTTGCTGTTTATCAAGACCAATAGCTTTTTTTTTTAAGTTAATTTATTTATTTCAATTGGAGGCTAATTAGTTTACAATACTGTGGTGGTTCTTGCCATACATTGATGTAAATCAGCCATGCGTGTAAGTGTGTCCCCATCCCAAACCCCCCTCCCACCTCCCTCCCCATCCCATCCCTCTGGTTTGTCCCAGTGCACCAGCTTTGACTACCCCATTTCATGCATCGAACTTGGACTGGTCATCTATTTCACATATGGTAATAAACATGTTTCAGTGTCATTCTCTCAAATCTTCCCACCCTCACCTTCTCCCACAGAGTCCAAAAGTCTGATCTTTATATCTGTATCTCTTTTGCTGTCTCACATATAGGGTCATTACCATGTTTCTAAATTCCTTATATATGCATTAATATACTGTATTGGTGTTTTTCTTTCTGACTTACTTCACTCTGTATAATAGGCTCCTGTTTCATCCACCTCATTAGAACTGATTCAAATGGATTCCTTTTAATAACTGAGTAATATTCCATTGTGTATATGCACCACCGCTTTCTTATCCATTCATCTACCCATGGACATCTATATTGCTTCCATGTCCTAGCTATTGTAAACAGTGCTGTGATGAACATTGGGATACACATGTCTTTCAATTCTGGTTTCCTTGGAGTGTATGCCTAGCATTGGGATTGCTGGGTCGTATGGCAGTTCTATTTAGTTTTTTAAGGAATCCCCACATTGTTCTCCACAGTGGCCATACTGGTTTGCATTCCCACCAACAGTGTAAGAGGGTTCCCTTTTTTCTACAATCTCTCCAGCATTTATTGTTTGTAGACTTTTTGATAGCAACTATTCTGACTGGAGTGAGATGGTACCTCATTGTGGTTTTGATTTGCATTTCTCTGATAATGAGTGATATTGAGCATCTTTTCATGATCTTTTCATGTGTTTGTTAGCCATCTGTATGTCTTCTCTGGAGAAATATCTGTTTAGTTCTTTGGCCCATTTTTTGATTGGGTCGTTTATTTTTCTGGAATTGAGCTGCATGAGCTGCTTGTATATTTTTGAGATTAATTCTTTGTCAGTTGCTTCATTTGCTATTATTTTCTCCCAATCTGAAGTCTGTCTTTTCACCTTGCTTATAGTATCCTTCATTGTGCAAAAGCTTTTAAGTTTAATTAGGTCCCATTTGTTTATTTTTGCTTTTATTTTCATTACTCTGCAAGGTGGGTCGTAGAGGATCTTGCTGTGATTTATGTCAGACAGTGTTTTGCCTATGTTTTCCTTTAGGATGTGTATGGTATTAGAAAGTGTTCTAGTTTCATTCTTTTACAGGTGGTTGACCAGTTTTCCCAGCATCACTTGTTAAAGAGATTGTCTTTCCTCCATTGTATATTCTTGCCTCCTTTGGCAAAGATAAGGTGTCCACAGGTGCATGGATTTATCTCCGGGCTTTCTATTTTGTTTCATTGATCTATATTTTTGTCTTTATGCCAGTACCATACTGACTTGATGACTGTAGTTTTGTAGTAATAGTCTGAAGTCAGGCGAGTTGATTCCTCCAGCTCCACTCTTCTTTCTCAAGATTGCTTTGGCTATTTGAGATTTTTTGTATTTAAGCAAATCATGAAATTATTTGTTCTAGTTCAGTGAAAAATACTTGATAGCTTGACAGGGATTGCATTGAATCTGTAGATTGCTTTGGGTAGTATACTCAATTTCATTATGTTGATTTCTTCAATCCATGAACATGGTATATTTCTCCATCTATTTGTGTCATCTTTGATTTCTTTCATCAGTGTTTTATAGTTTTCTATATATAGGTCTTTTGTTTCTTTAGGTATATTTATTTCTAAGTATTTTCTTCTTTTCATCACAATGGTGAGTGGGATTGTTTCCTTAACTTCCCTTTCTGCTTTCTCATAGTATATAGGAATGCAAAGGATTCTTGTATACTAGTTTTATATCCTGCAAATTTACTATATTCATTGGTTAGCTCTAGTAATTTTCTGGTGGTGTCTTTAGGGTTTTCTATGTAGAGGATCATGTCATCTGCAAACAGTGAGAGTTTTACTTCTTCTTTTCCAATCTGGATTCCTTTTCTTTCTTTTTCTTCTTTGATTACTGTGGCTAAAACTTCCAAAACTATGTTGAATAGTACTGGTGAGAGTGGACACCCTTGCCTTGTTCCTGACTTTAGGGGGAATGCTTTCAATTTTTTGCCACTGAGTATAATTTTTGCTGCGTGTTTAACATATACGGCTTTTATTATGTTCCTTCTATGAGGTATGTTCCTTCTATGCCTGCTTTCTGGAGAAGTTTTTTTTCTTTTTTTTTTTTTAATCATAAATCAGTGTTGAATTTTGCCAAAGGTTTTCTCTGCATCTATTGAGATAATCATATGGTTTTTATCTTTCAATTTGTTAATATGGTGTATCACATTGATTGATTTGCAAGTATTGAAGAATCCTTGCATCCTTGGGATAAAGTCCACTTGGTCATGATGTATGATCTTTTTAATATGTTGTTGGATTCTGTTTGCTAGAATTTTCTTGAGGATTTTTGTGTCTATGTTCATCAGTGATACTGGCCTGTAGTTTGTTGTTGTTGTTGTTTTTTGTTCGTGGCATCTTTGGTTTCAGTATCAGGGTGATGGTGGGCTCATAGAATGAGTTTGGGAGTTTACCTTCCTCTGCAATTTTATGGAAGAACTTGAGTAGGTTAGGTTTTTAGCTTTTCTCTAAATTTTTGGTAGAATTCACCTGTGAAGCCAACCAGTCCTGGGCTTTTGTTTGTTGGAAGATTTTTTATTACAGTTTCAATTTCCATGCTTGTGATGAAGACCAATAGCTTTTTATCAGCCATTCTTTGGTGTAGCTGTGGCTTTTGATCCTGGCAACCCATCTATCTTCTTGGGATGCTTTTCACTTAGTTTCAGTGATAGTATTTGATTTTCGGTCTTCTTTTATATACATGATGATCATTTTTCTTAATCTCATAAAGTTCACAGTTTTAGCAACCATTTCTCTACCCACTTGATTTCTAATATTTTATATTTAGCATTCATTTTTCTCCTAAACTCAAGTTCCATTGTTTCAAACATTTTGTTGCTCATTTCTACACAAGTGTTCTTCCTTCATTTAAATCTAACATGTCTCTGAAATATTCTTTTCATTCTAAAAGTGCCTATTAACCTTTTTCTCATATGCCTCATTTCTGACAAAGGGCACTATCACACTCTGGGTCAATAGGCTCAAAACGTTGGGTTTTGGGGCAAATACTTATTTTTTGCCTGTCTTATACCTTCTCCTTTTGGGAAGCCCTTCTTTCCTGTCTCTCAGTCCAAGGGCTTCAAAAGAGGTTGATCCAATCTCTAGTCCTTGGGGTGGACCTCTAACCTCAACTGAGTGATTCAGAACCATTTTCTACTTTTTGACTGAAATATATGTTAAGATACTCCTTTTTGTTGGAGATTTTCTGGCCTTTAGGATGATGTAATTCTGGAGGCCAGGCACCATCTTCATCACCACATATATGGACTCTACCTGAAGATGAAGCCAATAAGAGAAAGTGAATTTAAGAAACAGTAAAAGACAGAATGTCTTGACTCAAATATGTGAACCAATGAATCCTCATTTTTGTTTAAGCAAGTTTGAGTTGGCTTCCTATCACTTGCAATGTACAGAGTCCTGCACTGATGCCACTGTGATTATATTTGACTCTTGTTCTCTTATCCAATTTCTATTAATTCTATCCCTATACAATTCTCTTCTGTGTATTATCACAGCTAGCACTCTAGCTCAAAACTTCATCATCTTTCATCTAAAGTAAAGCAATAGCCACCCACTTCCCACAGAACTTCACTGTTTCAATCAATCTTATTCACTACTGCCAGAATGATCTTTTAAAGTTGGGAGTATCTTATGTTGTCAGGCTTCTTAGCTTGTCATTCAAGGCCATTCACAGTCTGTCTATATTTCTCTGTAGAGACTTATCTACCAATTCACTATATTTAGTAGTAGAATTCAGTGCTTAAAAGCACAGATTCTAGAGCCAGATTCTTGAGCTTAAATCTTTTATCTGTCATTTCTCAGCTATGTAAACTGATCAAGTTTCTTATCTTTTCTGTGCATCAGTTTCTCCATCTATAAAATGGAGTTAATAGGACCACTCCATGATGTTGCTATGAAGAATAAAGTAATTAAAAGTACTAAAGTACTTTGGACATACTTGACATATAAAAATTGTTATCTATTACTTTTAATATTGCTATCATGATTTAGTTTTCATTATAAGACAGTAAAATACTCAAAGAGGAGTATTATATTTTCCCTTTTCTTTCTCTTTTTAGTAGCCCTTGTACCTAACACATTCTGATTCATAGGAGGCCCCAATTAGAAGTGAATGGATAAATGAATGGAAAGGAAGTTAGGAAAGAAGGAAGAAAATTTCTGCTCTCTCTAAACAAAATTCCCCAAGAACATCTGCATCCATCCTTCTACTTTTGTGCCTTTATGCACACTGTATCCTTGGCCTAAGATATTATTTTCATCCAGGATTATATACGGAATCCTGTTCATTCATGAGTGCTTATTCAAACACTCCCTTCTTGACTAATTGTCTTACATCCCTCTATACAGATATAAATGGAATTACCCCCAAAATCATTCTGATTTATCTATACCTCTCTAATGGCACATATTTTCCCCTACTTTGCATTAGAGTTATTTATGTATATACATTACACATTCTTTTTAAAGATTAATGATTATAGGAAATACAAGAAGGATTATTTTTTGCAGTATTTAATAACACCTAACATAGGGTCTTGGGTGGTTAAGACATTCAATATTTATTTGTGTGTTACTATATATGACTATAATACATATGCAGACAAGTGATTTATTGCTAGTAAGAATAAATAAGGATATGTCAATACTGAAGTTCTAATGGGACTAGGAGAAAGAAATGTTGCAATATTAGTGAAACAAATAGGCTGAAAGCTTTAGAATCAACCAATACAGATCAGACCAACACGGACCAGCACCTGCAAAATTGGCTTTATCTGTTTACCGTGAAGATAAGACATAGCAGGCTTACTACAAACATAAGAAAATCAAACTTCAGAAGGTCATGTACACAATGCTATACTTAAAATGGATGACCAACAAAGATCTATTGTACAGTGTATGCGCACACACTCACACACACAAAAAAACACTAACATACAACTCTAAAAAAAATGACTAATGGCATAATCAAAACATAGCTGATATATGAGAGGTAATAATTTGGACAGTAATTGATGAAATGGGCAAAATTAAATAACACAGGGGACTTGATCATCTGGAAACAAAGAGTAAGAATCACCTAGGAATACACTAAAGTTTCACATCTCAGGTTCTCAATCATGGACTTTTTTAAGTCCATCAATCATACAACTCTTGTTGTGAAGCCCTAACTCATTAGGTGCAAAATATACCAGCTAAATCTAAAGAACTAAGATGATAAATAAGTCAAGCTCAGAGAAACAGAGAGTAGAATGGTTGGTTTTTAGCACCTGGTGGATGAGGGGACTAGGAGACTGATAAAAGAGTAGAAATTTTCATTTATAAGATAAGAACTGAGGCTGTAATATAACTATGGTTGGTAACACTGAATTGTATAATTCAAAAAAAAATAAAAAGAAGATAAGTATGTGAGGTGGTGTATATGTTTTTTCATATATAGTGGGGATCCTTCTGTGCTGTATACATATATGAAATCATTGCATTGTACACTTTAAGTATTTTACAATTCAATTTCAATATAGCTAAACTAAGTTAAAATAGGAATAACAACAGAGTTTAGAAAACAAATTTAAACCCACAGATTAAATCTGTCTTTCTTTGAGAAAAGAAAGATGACCAAAACTGGAATGATTATACTTTCATTTGCTAAATTTTTAGGGTGTTAAAGCATTAAGAGACTCTCATAGAATTGTTAAGGCATTTAGTTGCTTAAGTTTATAATTAAAGTTGAAATGTTTGATGAAATCTCAGTAGATATATGCATATTTTATTATTATATTAGTAGCATATTAATAATTAGAAAATGCTAAATAAAAAAATGGAAAATTAGACAAAGTATAAATGGTAGTATTCCTAATCTTTGCACTAAGGATTCTTTAATATTAATGACTATCACAAACTGAAGTATGAATTATCCACTAATGAATCATAGCTTAAATGTTTGCTGTTAATCTGCGTTACCCCTATAGTAAAACATGAAGAAAATACATCGTAACTAATTAGTCTCTCTATAAGGAAAGCTTTCCTGGAAATAAGGAAGGAACTGATAATTCTTTCTTAGGATGCTACATTTAAGTTGTATAATCACTGAAAGGAAAACCCTTAAGTAAAACTGATAATGAAAGAATTCACAGAAAGGCTCCAAGACATACTCTACTACGATTGTATAGTTTGCTAGGCCATCCTAGTCACCTCATTTTAATTTATTTTTCTTTAAAGACCCTATCCGATACTGGATGCTTGGGGCTAGTGCACTGGGATGACCCAGAGGGATGGTATGGGGAGGGAGGAGGGAGGCGGGCTCAGGATGGGGAACACATGTATACCTGTGGCGGATTCATTTTGATATTTGGCAAAACTAACACAATTATGTAAAGTTTAAAAATAAAATAAAATTAAAAAAAAAATAAAGACCCTATCTCTAAATGCAGTCATATTCTGAGGCACTGTAGTTTAGGACCTCAGTATACTAATCTTGTAAGGACACAATTCAATCCCATAACAATAACAAAATGGTTTTATTTTATTCTATTGGTAACAAATTGCTTTTCTTATAATGCTCCTAAATATAGACTGGTTGGAAAGACAAATTCATACATTATTTTACAAAGTCTAATAAGTACATGTATTTACAATAGTCATGTAAAGATGGAAATGCAAAATCATATATATTCAGATGAGCCTAACTCAAGACAGACTCTGAAGTTTACATCCTACACTGTACTACAAATAACCCCCAAGATTTTTCCATATGCATGTGTACCCAGTTGCTTCAGTCATGTCCAACTCTTTGTGACGCAATGGACTGTAGCCTGCCAGGCTCCTCTGTTCATGGGATTCTCCAGGCAAGAATACTGGAGTGAGTTGCCATGCCCTCCTCCAGGAGATCTTCCCAACACAGGGATCGAACCGTGGATCCTGCATTGCAGGTGAATTCTTTACTGATGAGCTCCAAGGAGGCCCACAAATATTAATTTCAATAATCTTTTTTTTTTCTCATTTACAAAGCTTTCTTGGACAGAGGATTAAGATTCACATGGCTTGTCATTTGCCACCCTATCAAGACTTCCTCAGTTTGCAATCATACATTATTCTTAGTGTACAAATTGGCCCTGCTTCTCTGGAAGGATTTGGCCACTTGTATCAAAATTAAGTTGTTTCAGAAATCCTACTCCTGGGAATCTGTCCTATTGATATACTGCCCTTGAATAAGATGAAACTACAGAAACCTT
The DNA here is from genome assembly GCF_000754665.1 of Bison bison bison. Lineage (NCBI taxonomy): Eukaryota > Metazoa > Chordata > Mammalia > Artiodactyla > Bovidae > Bison > Bison bison. Next base: position 2,681,623 of record NW_011494736.1, on the reverse strand, counting down.
TCTTATAGCATTGTTTGTAATAGCAAAAGATCAATATCACTTAAGAGTCCACTCACAAAAGGCAAATTAAATAAACACATAATAACCACACATGAGAATATTTTACAGCTGAAAAAAGAATGAAGAATTCATTTTGCATCAATGAAGTTGCCTAAGACAAGATAAGATGTAGAGGAGTTTGCTTGAAAGTTTGTATATATTTCTGTGTGTGTATAATTATTTGTAGTTGACTAAAATTTTCTGAAAATACACAAAAAATACTGATAAATGGTTTATCTGTATAAAAAGTATGAGGGGAAGAAATAGGAGCAAAATTTTTCATCAAAATCTTTTACACTGTTTGATTTTGAATCATGCGAACATATTACTTCTTGAAGAAAGGAGCAATTTAAAAAATAGATGCTTCATTTGCTATTAGAGCAGATGAAAAATTATAAATTTCAGGTAAGATGTAAATATATTTCATTTTCCCTCAGAGAATCCTATTTTATATTTTGGATCCTTGTGCCTCTTACAGTTTAACATTTGTCTTAGAAGACACAAACTAGTTTGGACAGTAAATTATACAGTAATCTTATTTTTTGAGCATCTTACCATGTGCCCAGCACAGTGTTGAGGCAGTAAGCCCCTTTTGATTAGTTGATTTTCATTTTATTGTGGTAAAATTCACATAAAACTCACCATTCAAACCAACTTAAAATGTACAATTCTGTAGCATTTAATACATTTACAGTGTTTTGTAAATATCATCACCATTTAGTTCCAAAACATTTTAATCTCCTCAATAATTTTTTGTTTAATGTAGGAACTCTTTTGCTATATCATATATTTAGATAGAGAAAAAGAGAAATATCAGGGATATGTGTGAAATTTATAACAGAGGGACTAAAAATGTCTTGATATAAACAGATAAAACAGGTAAAGGATAGTACAGTGTTGGCTATTTCACTGAATTTCATTACAAATCTTGAGTCTATGTCTGCTGCCGCTGCTGCTAAGTCGCTTCAGTCGTGTCCGACTCTGTGCAACCCCATAGACAGCAGCCCACCAGGCTCCCCCTTCCCTGGGATTCTCCAGGCAAGAACACTGGAGTGGGTTGCCATTTCCTTCTCCAATGTGTGAAAGTGAAAAGTGAAGTCGCTTAGTCGTGTCCGACTCTTAGTGACCCCATGGACTGCAGCCTACCAGGCTCCTCCATCCATGGGATTTTCTAGGCAAGAGTACTGGAGTGGGGTGCCATTGCCTTCTCCGAAGTCTATGTCAGTGACTGGGAAAATCACTTAAGAAATAAAACTCAAGCTTTCATAAGGGAAATTGCTAAGTCTTCTCTAAACAGAATATTATCAAATTCCACAAATAGTAGTTTTCATTAATAATTTTCAGATTCAACGGGGAAAAGGAAAGGAAATAAAAACTCTTGAGGGCCTACCATGTTCCAACCATCCTTGGCAGGTTTACCGCATATGTTGTCTAATAATTCTCACAATAAATATATAATACAGATATTATAAAACAATTTTATAGATGAGGAAATAGATTTTCATGAGACTAAGTGGTTTGTCAAAGGTGACACAATCAATATGATGGAGCTGAGAGTCAAACCTGATCCTCTAATGGAAAGTTAAAAGCTCTTTTCAGTTTACCAGACATGAAATATAATAGCAATCAGATTCAGGTTATTCTCAGATGAAAAAGTCATGCATATATACTGCATCCTACTCCAAAGCCATAAGGAGGAGCTTATACAATGGATTTGGCAATTTCCTATGAAGGAAAATATTATAAAACTATAATCAGGAAAGTCATGTTAAACAGTTCTCCACTACTTTATAAAGTGTTTGGTTAGGGATTGGTGCTAACATTTCCTTTATGTAATAATCATGGCATAGAAAAAAAATTGCAAAAACTTACATATATATATATATATATATCTTTATTCCTAAAGGAAGGAAAATGTTTCTTATATGTTGTACAGAAATATTTTCATTTATCATATAAGCCATTGTAAATTTAGTATCTTCACTATAAAAAGAGTAAAAATTATTTTTATAATTCTTAATATGTGTTCTTATATAATTGAGGAAAACTTCATAATTACCATTACATAAATTCAAATATATATTTAGATAGATTTTAATCCATCTACATTCAGTGGAAAGAAATGTTTTTGAAAAACTAATGAACAAGTAATCAAGATAAATTCATTAGAAGGTAATTCAGTATGTTTTAGGAAGATATTCTCCAACTTTTTGCTATTTCTTAGAAAATCACTGCCAATAATTCTAAGGATATTAAGAAAACACTTGTATTTAAATTATAAGTTGCAATTTAATTATAATTACAATTATAATTTGTAATCTGTATACAGGTCAGGAAGCAACTGTTAGAACTGGACATGAAACAACAGACTGGTTCCAAATAGGAAAAGGAGTATGTAAAGGCTATATATTGTCACCCTATTTATTTAACTTATATGCACAGTATATCATGAGAAAACTGGGCTGGAAGAAGCATAAGTTGGAATCAAGATTGCCGAGAGAAATATCAAGAACCTCAGATATGCAGATGACACCACCCTTACGGCAGAAAATGAAGAACTAAAGAGCCTCTTGAGGAAAGTGAAAGAGGAGAGTGAAAAAGTTGGCTTAAAGCTCAACATTCAGAAAACTAAGATCATGGCATCCAGTCCCATCACTTCATGGCAAATAGATATGGAAACAGTGGAAACAATGGCTGACTTTATTTTTCTGGGTTCCAAAATCACTGCAGATGGTGACTGCAGCCATGAAATTAAAAGACACTCCCTTGGAAGGAAAGTTATGACCAACCTAGATAGCATATTGAAAAGCAGAGACATTACTTTGCCAACAAAGGTCTGTCTAGTCAAGGCTATGGTTTTTCCAGTGGTCATGTATGGATATGAGAGTTGGACTGTGAAGAAAGCTGAGCACCGAAGAATTGATGCTTTTGAACTATGCTGTTGGAGAAGACTCTTGAGAGTCTCTGAACTGCAAGGAGGTCCAATCTGTCCATCCTAAAGGAGATCAGTCCTTGTTGTTCATTGGAAGGACTGATGTTGAAGCTGAAACTCCAATACTTTGGCCACCTGATGCAAGGAGCTGATTCATTTGAAAAGACCCTGATGCTGGGAAAGATTGAGGGCAGGAGGAGAAGGGGACGACAGAGGATGAGATGGTTGGATAGCATCACCGACTCAATGGACATGGGTTTGGGTATACTCCGGGAGTTGGTAATGGACAGGGAGGTCTGGTGTGCTGCGGTTCAACTGAGTGACTGAACTGAACTGAACAATTGCAATTAGATCATTTCCTTCCATATAATCAATCAAGATATACTCCATTATTAAATATTATATATTATAAAATAATGTTTTAAAGAGTACCTCAAATGAAAACCTGCTATATACAACAAAATCACACATAAATGTTATAGGCTAAGACAGTTTAAATGGAAAATCATGTCATGTTTTAATATAATAAAATAGATTGCTTAGTACAACTGAGATAAGAACTTATTTAGTGAAAAGGTAAATTTCCAGTCTAAAGTAGAATCAAGTAAAAGAGAAATTACTGAGAAAAGTAAAAGAGATAAGATATTGTATTTCTTAACTACTATGTTATTTGGAAATTCTAAATCCTATTTTCATTGGGATAATGAAAATCTGATGTTCAGAATCCCAGTTTAAGAACTAAAATTTTTGCAACTAGTGCTATTCTAAACTAGTTATTAAAAACTGTCTTTAAAATTATGCATATTCATCTATTTCAGGAGAGAAATATCATTTATAAAATGTTTGAACATGATTTCTACAGTATAAACTTTCTGCTATTCCAATTAATAGCAAATAAAGGAAGCTCATCATTGTCTATTCACCATAAGATCCACAGAATATTAAAATAAGTGAAAGAGAATTTATTGAAGTCAAAGCATCTTAAGTTTCTTCAAGACTATACTGTGTGTTTTGTTTTGTTTTGCTTGTTCCTTTTGATTTCTATTCCTGAGGATCTGGGTGAACCTCAATATAATAAAGTTAAAACACACACACACACACACACACACACACACCCCTCAAAGAAAAAACCCATAAATAAGTAAGCTTGCATTTATACTTGAAAGTCAACCCATCAATTTTGTCACATTGTTAGAATTCATAAAAACTGTTTTTTTTCCCTCCTATATTGTTTTATTTTTTTATTGAAGGATAATTGCTTTACAGAATTTTGTTGTTTTCTGTCAACCTGAATCAGTCATAGGTATACATATATTTCCTCTCTTTTGAACTTCCCTCCCAGTTCCCTCCCCATCCTACCCCTTTAGGTTTATACAGAACCCCTGTTTGACTTTCTTAGCCACATAGCAAATTCCCATTGTCTATCTATTTTACATATGGTAATGTAAGTTTCCATGTCACTCTTTCCATACATCGCACCCTCTTCTCCCCTCTCCCCATGGCCACAAGTCTATTCTCTATGTCTTTTTCTCCACTGCTGCCCTGGAAGTAAATTCTTCAGTATCATTTTTCTAGAGTCCATATTTATCTTTCTCTTTCTGACTCACTTCAGTCTGTATAATAGATTCTAGGTTCATCCACCTCATTAGAACTGACTCAAAGGCGTTCCTTTTATGGCTGAGTAATACAACTTCTTTATCCTTTCATCTGTCAATGGACATCTAGGTTGCTTCCATGTTCTAGCTATTGTAAATAGTGCTGCAATGAATAATGGGATACATGTGTCTTTTTCAATTTTCCTCAGGTTATATGCCTATGAGTGGGATTTCTGGGTCATATGCTAGTTTTATTCATAGTTTTTTAAGGAATCTCCATACCATCTTCCATAGTGGCTGTATCAGTTTACATTCCCACCAACAGCACAAGAGCATTCCCTTTTCTCCACACTCTCTCCAGCATTTATTGTTTGTAGACTTTTTGATGATGGCCATTCTGACAGTGTGAGGTAGTATCTCATTGTCATTTTGATTTGCATTTCTCTAATAATAAGTGATGTTGAGCAGCTTTTCAAGTGTTTGTTAGCCATCTGTAGGTCTTCTTTGGAGAAATGTCTGTTTAGGTCTTTTTCCCACTTTTTGATTGGGTTACTTGTTTTTCTGGTATTGAGTTGTATGAACTGCTTGTATATTTTGGAAATTAATCCTTTGTCAGTTGTTTCACTTGCTATTATTTTCTCCCTTTCTGAAGGCTGCCTTTTCACCTTGCTTATAGTTTCCTTTGCTGTGCAGAAGCTTTTAAGTTTAATCAGGTCCCATTTGTTTACTTTTGTTTTTATTTCCATTACTCTAGGAGATGGGTCATAGAGGATCTTGCTTTGATTTATGTCACTGAATGTTCTGCCTATGTTTTCCTCTAAGAGTTTTATAGTTTCTGGTCTTACAGTTAGGTCTTCAATCCATTTTGAGTTTATCTTTGTGTATGGTGTTAGGAAGTGTTCTAATTTCATTCTTTTATATGTAGCTGTCCAGTTTTCCCAGCACCATCTATTGAAGAGGCTGTGTTTGCCCCATTGTATATTCTCGCCTCCTTTGTCAAATATAAGGTACCCATAGGTGCATGGGTTTATTTCTGGGCTTTCTAACTTTTTCCATTGGTCTATATTTCTGTTTTTGTGCCAATACCATAGTGTCTTGAGGACTGTAGCTTTGTAGTATAATCTGAAGTCAGGAAGGTTGATTCCTCCAGCTCCATTCTTCTTTCCCAAGACTGCTTTGGCTATTTAGGGTCTTTTATATTTCCATATGGATTATGAAATTTTTTGTTCTAGTTCTGTGAAAAATGTCACTGGTAATTAAATATGGATCACATTGAATCTGTAGATTACATTTGGTAGTATAGTTATTTTCACAATATTGATTCTTCCTACCCAGGAACATGGAATATTTCTCCATCTGTTTATGTCATCTTTGATTTCTTTCATTACTGTTTTATAATTTTCTCTGTACAGTTCTTTTGTCTCCTTAGGTAAGTTTATTCCTAGATATTTAATTGTTTTGTTGCAATGGTGAATGGGATTGATTCCTTAATTTCTCTAATTTTTCATTGTTACTATATAGAAATGCAAGTGATTTCTGTGTATTGGTTTTATATCCTGCTGCTAAGTCACTTCAGTCGTGTCTGACTCTGTGCGACCCCATAGACAGAAGCCCACCAGGCTCCCCCATCTCTGGGATTCTCCAGGCAAGAACACTGGAGTGGGTTGCCATTTCCTTCTCCAAAAACTGTTTTAACATACATCATTATGTCCCAGGAAATCCACTTTATTTTCTCAAACCAAAACCCTAATGAAATTTAGATGTAAAGAAAAAAGTAGATTAGTTTTCTTACTTTATTTTTGTTGTTTAATTACATCTAATTCAACCACAGACTAAACTGCCATGAATGATAAAATATTTATGTAAAAAACAAACTAAAGTTTCTTGATCTCTATAATATAAACATGATTCTCTGAGGACTTAAAATAATGGTTTATACTACTATAAGAGCATATTTAGAGACTGTAACCAGTAGTGAGTAGAAATTGAAGTAAGAGTTATGAACATAATTTGGACTAAGACAAAAATAAGGAAACAGGGATAGTCCTACTAAAAGTTATGTTTCCGAGCAATTTAAATCAGGACATATTCTTAGAAACTATCCAGCCCAAAGTTTCTCATTTTAATGGTTGAGAAACTGAATATCAGAAAAATTACTCTTAAATTTATGTGTCTAATTTAAATTTAGAGTCAATGAGTAGCAATAATCAGAAATTGATTCCAGATTATAGAATTTCACTCTATTTTTTTCTCCCCTCTCAAATGGTGAATTCCAAAAGGTAGAGTTCCCATCTAGAATTCTGAAATAAATTCAAGAAAAGAGAGTCATGGCATGGACAAATGTTTGCTTTTATTCTCCCCAGTTTATCACATTTTATAGCTTGTGTTGGTCACTATAATTTTATCAGACTTCAAAGAAAAATGAGTAGATTTTTATGTTCTTTATACTTCCAAGCTCCCAGCATCTAGCAAATGATTTGTACCTGATATGTAAAGAATTTCAAAAGGGTTAAAAATATTTTCTAGAAAAGGTAAGCATAAAACTAATAGAAGTGGTTTAGACTAAGATATATCGCCAATTTACGACAAACTTTCCTGTCTGAGCAACAATTTCAAATATATACTACAGAAGATCAGTTATTTGAAAAATAAATCTCTCATTTTATCTTTCTAAATATCATTTGCACACCAAAAATAACAGAATGCTTTCTGTGGGAGAGACCCTATACAAAGTAGTTTCCAAATATTTGCAGTATTGTTTGCTTACGAAACAATTTATCTCCAACTTTCAGAGGAGTTAACCTCAAGCTTAAATGTGGTTTGCACTGACTCTTTGACTTGTGGTCATAAATCACACTTATCTATGCAGTATAAATATTTGAAAATATAAGACTGTACTTTCTAATTAAAATAGAATTTTGAGAACTTTATAATATGGTAGGTATTTTCACAAAATTAACTTTAAGGAAAAATGAAAACAGTAATGATCTTGGGAATGTAGATTAGGCATTTGGCATTTGAAAACCATCCACTTCAGCCATCTGCTTTAACCATGTGATTTAAGGACCATTGTCCATCCTGACACTATTTCATGTATGTTAGTCGCTCAGTCTTGTCTGACTCTTTATGACCTCATGAACTGTAGCCTACCAGGCTCCTCTGTCCATGGAAGCCTCCATACAAGAATACTAGAGAGGGTTGTCATTTCCTCCTCCAGGGGATTTTCCCAGTCCAGGGATCAAAACTGTGTCTCCTTCACTGGCAGGTGGATTCTTTATATCTGAGCCACCAGGAAATTTCATAAATATTTACAATTTGCAAAAGAAATCCAAAGATTTTATGAAATAGAATTTTATCTGAGTGACTGCAAATCAATATTGATGAAGAAAAATGTGGAAGATTTTTCAGTTAGTAAGCACCAGGTTGTTAGAAATTTTGTAGAAAGTGAATTCTGTAAATGTGTGAACTTCTTAAGGATTGAAAATATTAGCATGGTTTCTGTTCATCTGTTTACCAGATATTTACTGTTTTCCTGCTGTGTACAAGGTGGTGTAATGTGTTAGTTAAGGGACAGGCTCTAAGAAAAACTGTCTGGTTTTGTATCCCATGTATATGGCCTGTGTGATCTTGGGCAAATTATTTAATTTTGAGTTTTAAATTTCTCATCAGTAGAACAAGGCTGCAATAATATTTGCCTGATAGAGTTGAGAGGAGGATTATGCTTAACCATGTATCTGGTACATTCTGAGCATTCACTAAGTGCTATTACCTTAAAGCCATCGTGGAGTGAGAAATCCAAAGATAAAATTGGCATGCACCCAGTTGAAGTGGCTCAGTCATGTCTGACACTTTGCGGCCCCATGGACTGTAGCCTACCAGACTTCTGCATCTGTGGGATTTTCCAGGCAAGAGTACCAGAGTGGGTTGCCATTTCCTTCTCCAGGAGATTTTCCTGATCCAGGGATCAAATCCAGGTCTCCCGCATTGCAGAGAGACACTTTATCCTCTGAGCCACCAGGGAAGCCAAGGAGATTAGGTTAATTAGCGAATTAAGATAATAACTGCATGTAAGTGATAATATAAAAACATATTGGGAAAGAAAATATCAAACATAGAAAAAATAAAATAAATCTGGTTCTAACATTTTTTGATATAAATTGCAGATATTAAAAGATATGATAAATTACAAATATTAGCAAATTATGATATAGGTCCTTAAAGTTGCCAGAAACTCAGCCAACTTTTGATCTAAAAGATGTTTAATCAATGGACTCTGATAGACCTCTAAATTTTAGTGTCATCTAGTCTGGTGTCATCTATTCATTTTGGTATTTAGTTCCATTGCATCTTGGTTTTATTATTTTTTTAATTTATCCATTATTTATTTACATTATTTCATAATAATAACTATGGCAGAGCCTTCCTAAGACTATATATTGGTGTCAAACAGATTTTGCTCCATCATAATACAGGACATTTAAATAAAGTCTGCCATGAATAAGGTTGAATAATTTACAGAGAGAAGTCAATGAGTCATAAGTAAAATATATAACTGCTGGAAGATGATTATCTAGAATGAGTCACCAGTATACTGAATGACAAATTTGGGTGATTAAAAGTAACATAAAGCCATTTTATGCAAAAACATGGCAGGTTAATCATATTTGTATATCTCTTCTCCCTCCTGACAAACAACTAAAATGAAGAAAAAAGTCTATGAAGAACTCTCAAAGACAAGGAGAAAAAAGAGAGGAGACATAAACAGAAGACAGAGAAAGCAGGTGAATGATTAGCAAATGATTTAATGGGGAAAGAAATCACAATAAATTATGTGTAAAGAGGGTACAAGCAAAGAGAGTTGATTCACCAAGGAGAAACCCAAATGCAGGACATGAAGGACCCAGGATGGCACAGGTTAAGAGTGAGCCTGAGTTGGGAAATGGGAATATTCTGAAGGTCTGTATATGATAGTCACCACTCATGCTACTCTTGACCCCACTCCCATACAGAAATTGGTAACATCCAGGCTCCCATCTTTCAGCCAGAAGGCTGAATATTTGTTCCTTGGAGAAATGAAGAGCAATATAATGTCTTGACAACCACAGACACCAGGCACAGTACAAAATGGGGTGAATCTTATATCTTAAGTTTAAATGGATAATTAAAAACTTCCAGACATGTGAGAAAAAAATTGCAACATGATAGACTGACATTAACTAACAAGGGAAAAAAATTGGTAGAAAGCCCAGATAATATATAGACTAGATGAAAATATCAAAAAAGCTAGACAAAATCATCAAAAAGACTAAATAATAACAATCAAAAATATGTTGTGTCTGATTGAAAACAAGAGAAAAGATATGCTATGAAAAAGAAACAACCAGAGGAAATCAACGTGAAAAAATTCAAAAGTAGTTCTTCAAGACGATGAGAGGCTATCTCCCAGAAATCAGATTTTTAACAAATGACCAAGATGGGAAATATTTTTTAAAACAAAAATGAGAAGTAGAGGAACAACATATGTCTCTCAGAGTCAACTAGGCAGGGTTTCAGATAAAAAAGAACAAAGGAAATAGAGAAGTAAAGCTATCAAAAAGAAAGTAGAAGGATTCACCAGAAAGGAAGGCCATAACCAAAAGGGCATATCTGTTGTCTAACCCAAGCTGTTGAGAAATATCCTCATGAAGGAAC
>NW_011494736.1:2649562-2671266 GCF_000754665.1 Bison bison bison | reverse complement strand
GAAGGAACACTTAATTTAAGAACACTAAGAATAAACATGTTACAAGATCACAAAATAAAAAAAAGGTTACTTTAATAGGAAAATAATCAGAATGAACCTATTCTAAACAGCAACACTGGAATCCAAAATATAATGAAGAAAGGACTTTAAAATTTTGACTGAATGTAATCTCCAAGCTAGGTTGTATACTAAATCAAACTAATAATCACAGATAGGGACTTTTTTTTCTTTTTTAAAGTTTAAACATTCAGGAGTTCAAGAAATTTATCATGCTGCTGCTGTTGCAGAGTTGTTTCAGTCGTGTCCAACTCTTTGGGACCCCAAGAACTGTAGCCTACCAGGTTCCTCTGTCCATGGGGATTCTCCAGGCAAGATTATTGGAGTGGGTTGTCAAGCCCTCCTCCAGGGGATCTTCCTAAGCCAGGGATGGAACCCATGTCTCTTACATCTCCAGCACTGGTAGGCAGGTTCTTTTACCACTAGCGCCACCTAGGAAGCTCAAATTTATCATATATGCATGCTTTCTTTCAAAGCTATTCTTAGATGTCTTCCAGCAAGATACAGTAATAAACTACAACTTAAAAAGATATAATACTGCTTATACAAAGAATCCAAAAGAGAAGAGCAACAAAGAAATCTCAGGTTGAAACTATGCAGCTGGTTTAGTGAGGAATTGTTCCAGATTAAAGTAGATGACAGAAGACTTCAAGAGGGAAAAAAAAAAAAAAAAATGCAAGTCTTAACAAAATAAACCCTTTGGAAAAGTCTGTTATACATTCCCAGTAACAATATGCATAGTCTATTGAAAACTTCCTCCATGGAAAACACACATCAACTAAAAGAATCTATTATACTTTAAGTCTTCAAAAATTCTGAAGCAAGAAGAAACCACAGATAAATGTATGAAGTCCTGTGGCATCTGACAGCCAGGGCCAGTAGATGATAGATCCATGGTACATAATGAGGGATCCCAACCATCGAGGATTGCCTTGTGGGTGTGGGTGAAAGGGCTTAGCCCTATTCTTCTGCTCTCAGAAATACCAATTTATATTTTTCTGTGTTTTTTCCCATGGTGAAAAAAGCACAGATTCTTGGAACTGGGATATACTGCACCTATGTTGTGTTCTAAGGCAATGTTCATACCTGAAAATGAAGAAACTTACCTTCCATTCATCTCTGGCCTATGAGTGACCACAGAGCTGTTGAAATTTGCTAGGAACCCGACTCACAGGACTAATTTATAATTTCTTTGATCTTCTAAAGCTACAGGCTTATTTTAAAAGATTAAATATAATACATGCCTAAAATGAAGCAGCAGAGTTGCTCTGCTATTCTGATTGCTGGAAGTCTAATTGCTGAATTTTGCACAAAGATATATATATATAAGGATATTTATCACCACCAGTAAGAGAAAAAATTAAAATAGTTTAAATGCTTCAAAATATGTACAAATTATCAATTATGAAATACAAAATAATGGAAAATATTTGATATATTAAATTTAAAAATCAAGTTATTAAGCAATATATATAGCATGTAGAAACTTTATGAAAGCTATATATATATGTTCATATGCATATATATGTATATATATATATTTGGACTAACATTAGATAGAGTCCACAAATGGTGAAATTATAAATAATTTTTAATTTTTGTCAGTTTATATGTATTTTTAGGTTTGTCAATAGGAAGCATTTAATACTTTAAACATAAGACTTTTAAAAAGTATTTTATGTTATATAAAAGATAAGGGAGATAGGAAGAAATTATACCATGAATTCCATGTTAATCCTACTTATTACAAAAATTAATATTTGAAATTTTTAGTTTTTAAAAAGACGAGGAAAACTAAATATATTATACTATCTTCATTCTGTGTGTGCATGCCTATATATTAATCTGTCACTCTCTCTCTATATCACAAATACTTTGAGAGTTTTGACCAGAGTTTGTAATGGAGCCTCCAATAAAAGATGCAAAGCCAACATAATGGCAAAGTTTGTACTAGTAGATTGAAAAAGAACTGCATTTATAATACTGGTGACTATTACATATACTGGTCATTGGGGGGAAAACACAGACATAATGTCTTGTAAGGGAAATGCTTGGAGTACTCCAAGTTTGGCCTTGGAATACAAAATGAAGCGGGCAAAAACTAACAGAGTTTTGCCAAGAAAATGCACTGGTAATAGCAAACACCCTCTTCGAACAACACAAGAGACGACTCTACACATGGACATCACCAAATGGTCAACGCCAAAATCAGATTAATTGTATTCTTTGCAACAGAAGATGGAGAAGCTCTATACAGTCAGCAAAAACAAAACCTGGTGCTGACTGTGGCTCAGATCATGAACTCCTTATTACAAATTTCAGACAAATTTAAGAAAGTAGGGAAAACCTCTAGGCCATTTAGGTATGACATAAATCAAATCCTTTATGATTATACAGTGGAAGTGACAAGTAGATTCAAGGGATTAGATCTGATAGACAGAGTTCCTGAAGAACTATGGATGCAGGTTCATAACATTGTACAGGAGGTGGTGATCAAAATCATCCCCAAGAAAAAGAAACTAGAAAAGGTAAAATCGTTTTCTGAGGAGGCCTTAACAAATAGCTGAGAAAAGAAGAGAAGTGAAAGGCAAAGGAGAAAAGGAAAGATATATCCAACTGAATGAAGAATTCAAAGAATAGCAAGGAGAGATAAGAAAGTCTTCCTCAGTGAACAATGTAAAGAAGTAGAGGGAAACAATAGAATGGGAAAGATTAGAGATCTCTTCAAAAAAATTAGAGGTTCCAAGAGAACATTTCATGCAAAGATGGGCACAATAAAGGACAGACACAGTATGGACCTAACAGAAGCAGAAGATATTAACAAAAGGTGGCAAGAATACACAGAAGACACTCACTTAGAGCCAGACATCTTGGACAGCAAGGTAAAGTGGGCCTTAGGAAGCATCACTACAAACAAAGCTAGGGAATGTGATGGAATTTCAGCTGAGTTATTTTAAATTCTAAAAGATGATGCTGTTAAAATACTGCACCCAATATGCCAGCAAATTTGGAAAACTCAGCAGTGACCACAGAACTGGAAAAGATCAGTTTTCATTCCAATCCCAAAGAAGGACAATACCAAAGAATGTTCAAACTACCACACAATTGCATTGATTTTACATGCTAGCAAAGTAATGCTCAAAATTCTCCAAGTCAGGCTTCAAGAGTACGTGAACCAAGAATTCCAGATGTTCAAGCTGGATTTAGAAAAGGCAGCAGAACCAGAGACCAAATTGGGTCATAGAAAAAGCAAGAGAGTTCCAGAAAAACATCTACTTCTGCTTCACTGACTACCCTAAAGCCTTTGATTGTGTGAATCACAACAATCTGTGGAAAATTCTTAAAGAGACGAGAATACCACACCAGGTAACCTGCCTCTTGAGAAACCTGTATGCAGGTCAAGAACAGACTGGTTCAAAACTGGGAAAGTGATATGACAAAAACTGTATATTGTCACCCTGCTTATTTAACCTATATGCAGAGTATATCATGCAAAATGCTGGATGAAGTTCAAGCTGGAATGAAGATTTCTGCAATAAATATCAATAATCTCAGATATGCAGATGACACCACCCTTATGACAGAAAGCAAAGAGGAACTAAAGAGCCTCTTGATTAAGGTGAAAGAGGAGAGTGAAAAAGCTGGCTTAAAATTCAGCATTCAAAAAACCAAGATCATGGCATCCATTCCCATCACTTCATGGCAAATAGATGGGGAAACAATGGAAACAGTGACAGACTTTATTTTCTTGGGCTCCAAAATCACTGCATATGGTGACTGCAACAATGAAATTAAAAGACACTTGCTCCTTGGAAGAAAAGCTATGACCAACCTAGACAGCATATTAAAAAGTAGAGACATTACTTTGCCAACAAAGGGCTATGTGGTCAAAGGCATGGTTTTTCCAGTAGTCATGTATGGATATGAGAGTTGGACCATAAATAAGGCCAAGAGCCAAAGAAATTATGCTTCTGAACTATGGTGTTGGAGAAGACTCTAGACAGTCCGTTGGACCATAAAGAGATCAGACCAGTCAATCCTAAAGGAAATCAACTCTGACTATTCATTGAAAGGAGTGATGCTGAGGCTGAAGTTCCAATCAATACTTTGGCCACATGATGTGAAGAGCAGAGCTGACTCTTTGGAAAAGATCCTGATGCTGGGAAAGATTGAAGGCAGGAGGAGAAGGGGATGACAGAGGTTGAGATGATTGGATGCATCACCAACTCAATGGACATGAGCTTGAAAAAACCTCAGGAGGCTGTGATGGACAGGAAAGCCTGGTGTGCTACAATCCACGGGATCATAAGTAGTCAGACACAACTGAAGAGCTGAACAAGTGATACACAATAGACCCAATTTAAGTGCCCTGTGAGATCTCAGCTTTAATGGATATACCATTAAATTGAAATTTTGTAAATATAAAAAAAGTGTGCTGTGGAGGACAAAATTGAATGGTTAAGTTGCCTTGCTTTCTGGTGAATTGCTGTAATGTTGGAATTGACCTTGATGATCTTGGGTAGTAAATGGTCTAGATGACCCATAGATGAATATTTCAAGTAGTATGTGTCCCTAAGGGTGGACTACATTTTGATTGCATTATACCTGTTTTATTAGAGTTCTGACTACTTTAGTCTTGTTTTTAAGGTAAGCTGAATCCAAATAATACAAATGAAATTTTATAGAAAGACAGCATTTTTTCTTAATAAAGGGGAAATATCTTAATTACATTTTCTGATTATAAAATTAATGCCTTTACCACCAAAACTCAGAAAATAGAGGAAAGTAGAAAATAGGAAGAAAGCCACCAATAATCTAATGGCCCTACTGTAGTCATTTAAGTGCATACAACATCTAGTTATTAACATTTTAAAAGTGTATACAAATATAAACATTCATATAAATATGTATATACACAATATGTGTAAGTTATATGTGGTAACATATACACATACCTTTGATATGTTATGAGTTATTTTTACTTTAAAAATATATTATGAAGTTATTTTTTTATGTAAACAAAAGTATAACTATAGCACCTTAATGGTTTCAATGAAAGAAAGTCACATATTCTATTTATCAGTCATGTAGATGAAAACATAATGTTTAATTATGGAAGTCAAGGGGAATAGATGGTCTTCCTGCCCTATCATAATATTTTTTAAAGGCATTATTTAGAAGTAATATAGTAGTATTTTATTCAGCAATATACTGATATGTATACCTCTACACTGATATTAAGTATGATGAACATATATAATTTACATCTGTGTATGAATATGTGTGTATATTCATGTGTGCTTTTGCAAATCATGCTTAGGTTTAAATTTATGTGATCATTCTTTGAATGCTTGGAATTATTATGAGCAAACCAGTACACAGGCTTCCCTCAGAATATTCTCTGCCAACAGCACTGGTATGTTGGCACAACTGTCAAACATTTGCAATCACCATCCATTATGTAGGTATCATCTCTCCCTTTGAATGGCATTTGCCATCTTACCTGATTAGCATTTCATACTCCATATGTCTTAATGTCTTCTTTTCTTTCTAAGACACTTTAAGGACAATGATAAAAAGTGGAATACAGATGAAAAGTATCCTGTCTCTCAAAGCCACAAATTCAACTTCAAGGGCTTCATTTTAGCACATTTCAGAGCTGCCTGATTGACTACTCCATATACTAAAGAATGAGCGGCAATTGAGGCCAATCATGCTGAACTAAAAGGAGTTGTGGAAGGAAAAACTTTTGATGTAGAGTTCAACTGTAAGAGATAAACAATATTATTCTACATTAAGAGCCAGCATTTTCTCATCTCATAGCTCAAAAGAAAATTTTACGCTGGAAATTCTTTTGAAAAATCCTTATTATACAGCCTGCATTAAACAAGTTATGTAAGCCTGATACTTGATGTATTTTTACAACTATTGCATAACTTAATTCAAAGGTCCAAATGTGACCTTGCATGGGAGCTCCATTCTAGACAATGGATAACTTTGCTGAGGTTTGAAAACATCATTTCTGAGTTTTATAATTGTAAATTAATTTATACATGCTTCTGGTCATAGTTTTTAGTCAAGGTGATCCCTAACCATTTTCCATATTATGGGACTCACTAAAAAATGATTATTTTTAGATATTGGCCCTAAATGTTGGTAATTGCCCACAGTTGAAAACTGAATTTTAGGTACAGAGGCCTTCCCTGGTCACTCAGGTAAGCCATGTACAGCATGGCAGGTGGCATGGCTCAACAGACAGAAAATTTTGTTCTACAACAATCTTCATATTGCAGTGAGCTTATAGTGCCTTTCCCACAGCTAAGCAGTATGATAGCAATGTGGGAAATAATATTGTTATTCAACAAAGCAAATTTTATTTAAAAGAAATCATAAAACAACTAGAAGTAGGCATTTGGAAAAAAAATGTTTAAATATCAGACGGTTTTACAAATAAACCCTAAAGTCAGAATATTACAAGGGCAAAAGTTAAAAATCACAACTACATAAAAAGTTATAATGTCATATACTTCAAATCTGGAGAAGGAAATGGTAACCCACTTCTGTATTCTTGCCTGGAGAATCCCATGGACGGAGGAGCCTGGTAGGCTACAGTCCACAGGGTCGCAAAGAGTCGGACACAACTGAGCAACTTCACTTTCATACTTCAAATGGAGACAAAAATAACACATACAAGAGATAAAAACAAGCTTTATATATAAGCATATAAGACAAACATACTAATAGAAAACTTGGAAAACACATTTACTGAAGATGAAATAGAAATAAGATACGATGAAAATGAGAGGTATAAATAATAATCAAAAGGGACACGAAGAACAGTGAAATACTTCCTATCATTAATTGATTAAATAGGATACTACTCAATTTGATCCATTGTTTTGGAAAACATACTCATATTTTATTGATTAAATTACTACTGTATCTTTTTAGGAGGACAATATTTATATAAAATCTTAAATAGCTGCATACACTTTGACTAGACATTCCAGTTATAAGAATTTTACTCTGGGCAGAATGAATGATGTACTCATTTACATATAAGAATATTTATAAAAATGAAAATTCAAAACAAAATATACAAAAATAAGACATTGGTTAAATAAAACATTGTCTATAGGTTGTAATACGTTTCTATACAATCATTTAAAATGATCGTATAGAATTATTCTTTTAAATATTTTAAAAATAAATATTTTGAATTAAAAATTATTTTGTAAATAATAATAGACAGATATAAATTCAAAGAGACACATATCTTAATAACCAATATCTTTATATAGCAGTTTGGATGGTGGAATTGTTTCTTCGTTATGTTTGAGTTCTTAATTCATATTTGAATCATGTATTTTTTGTGTAAAATAAATAAACTGACAAATTCAAAAGCTTTTTTATTTTCTTTTTAAGAAATATCTGATGGCAGATTAACAGACAATATTTTTATAGGCTCCTGAACATTATCTATGGATATATATTTTTAATTGTCTCAGAACTTATGGTTTGGCCATGACTTAATGAAGCAGATCCAGAATCAGATCAGAGTCTGTAATTAACTGTGATTATTTCTGATATGTCCTTATAAGCAAGAGGCAATTTCTGAATTTACAATATCTCAAAGTCTTAATTGAGATTCATAAATATCCAATTCAATGTTTCTTGAGCGTGTATTACATATGAGATATTGTGTTATCTATCATGGGGCTAAATGAAGAAAAAACGTTTCTAGCCTCAAGACATTTATAGACTGGCAGAAGAAATACTACATGCATCATAAGACAAACTATGATAAATGCCATGTAAAAGCTTCTAATAAAATGAGTTTAGAGAAAGGAGAGATAATTTTCTGAAATGACCTTCAGGAATCATAAAATTTAATTATTTTCAGTAATTTATACTTACTAAGGCAGGAGATAGTACTTAGTCATTTTAGGAACTCTGCAACAAAATGGGCATAATATTAAAGGATTTTCTGTTTACCTTCCATTATTCAGAAAATTAAATTACCAGAACACTTCATTCTCCAAAATTCCAGCTAATTAAGGCTTTATTTCTAAGGGCATAGGAACATATTTTCTCCATCATTAGGCTTAATTTTATTATTCTTAATTTCATCTCATTATCTAGAGCAAAATGAGTTAATGTTATCTTTTATGATTACTTCTATACATTTAAACTAATTAAAATGTTTTCCAATACTTTGATTCCATCTTATTTTTTCTACATTAAAATTAAACTGCCATTGCCAGAAAATAAAACTGTCAATAATTTACTCCAATATTCCTTTGTCTAAACCCAAATCAGAGGGGAAATTTTTGTTCACCCATCAAATGTTTGCAAGTTCATGTAATAAAATTAAAATAATATAACTTAAAACTATGGAATGACTGAAACATTATCTTTTAATTTAAAAATCTCATTTTGTGTGTGTGTGTGTGTGTGTGTGTATGAGAAGGAGAGAAAGAGAGAAAGGGAGGATGGAAGAGGATTAGAGAAAGTTATTTCTGAGTGACTTTTGTGAATAGGTAATTTTTCTCCTTTAAAATAGAAAAAATAAATTTCTCACGTGATAAAGAATATAACAGCTAAAATACTAATAGAAAAATCAAAATAAAAAAAATTATCATTTTGATAAAGAACACATCAGGGACTTCCCTGGTGGCTCAGTGGTAAAAAAAAATCTACCTGCCAGTGGAAGAGATGAAGTTTCGATCCCTGATCTAGGAGGAACCCATAAGCCACAGAACAACTAAGTTCATGCATCATGACTCCTGAGCCTCTGCCCTAGTAGAGCCCAGGAACCACAACTACTGAGCCCTCATGCCATAACTACTGAAGCCCTCACACCCTACAGTCTGTGCTCAACAACAAGAAAATCCACCTCAGTGAGAAAGTCACATACTGCAACTAGAGAGTACCCCAGCTTTTCACAACTAGAGAAAAGCCCACGTAGCAATGAAGACCCAACACAGCCAATAGATAAATAAATAAAATTATGTTTAAAAGATCAACTCTTCATTTCAATTACTGGTAGTAATTTTGGTGCACAAAGCTCATGTTTCCTGCAAATGTGAATCTCTTACCACTGCACCCTCATGCAAAGATATTTTCTCAGTGTATGAGGGTGCTAATAGTAGGATATTTTCAACAAATGTGAAATTTTAGAAGTGGAAGGAACTTTCAGAAATCACACTTATTCAATGCAGAAATGTCTCCTGTGACCATTTCACTGGGTGATAGCAAATATTCAGATAAATTCTGGGTCAGGATCTGCAATGTAACTTAACAGATTCAGAGTATTTAAAGAAATTTATAGAAAAAACATTCTGTTATTCAGCAAGATAAACTGCAGGTGTCAAGTGAATTATTCATTTTTAGGTATCCTTATGTTAGAGATAATATTTGTTCTACTGTTTCCAATTTAAAGATCTTTCTACTTCATGAAGGTGATATAAACAAGGCTGTGGAATGTCTTTGATTTTTCTCTAGTCATCTTCCTAGATCATTATAGGCATAGACAGATTTTTTTTTTTCTCTTTAATAAACCACAAGGCAGATTTTTTTTTCTGTGTTTTTTTCAACTGTTTTCTTAGAAGGTAGATGTTGTTGTCATATATAATCACAAGTTTATCAGAGAGAAACTGTGTCCAGACCTAATAGGTGGCAGGTTTTTTTTTTGTTGCTGTTCTTTTGATACTCAAATCCTGGTTGAAGATGAACACACTTTATCACACATAATGGCAACACTGAATTTATACGTATAAGGATAGGCTTCTGTATCAGAAATCAAAATAATGTTTCAGTTCAGTCCAGCTCATTTGCTCAGTCATGTCCAACTCTTTGTAACCCCATGGACTGCAGCACACCAGGCTTCCATATCCATCACTAACTCCCGGAGCTTGCTCAAACTCATGTCCATCAAGTTGGTGATCCATCCAGCCATCTCAACCTCTGTTGTCCCCTTTGCCACATCAGGTTTTTTTCAAATGAGTCAATTCTTCACATCAGGTGGACAAAGTATTGGAGTTTCAGCTTCATCATCAGTCCTGTCAATGAATATTCAGGACTGACTTCCTTTAGGATTGTCTGGTTTGATCTCTTGCAGTTCAAGGGACTCTCAAGAGTCTTCTCCAGCACCACAGTTCAAAAGTATCAATTTCCAAGGCAAACCATTCAATATCACGGTAATCCAAGTCTATGTCCAATGAGTAATGCTGAAGAAGCTGAAGTTGAATGGTTCTATGAAGACCTAGAAGACCGTTTAGAACTAACACCCAAAAAAGATGTCCTTTTCATTATAGGGGACTGGAATGCAAAAGTAGGAAGTCAAGAAACACCTGGAGTAACAGGCAAATTTGGCCTTGGAGTACAGAATGAAACAGGGCAAAAGCTAATAGAGTTTTGCCAAGAGAACACACTGGTCATATCAAACACCCTCTTCCAACAACACAAGAGAAGACTCTACACGTGGACGTCATCAGATGGTTAACACTGAAATCAGTTGATTATATTCTTTGCAGCCAAAGATGGAGAAGCTCTACACAGTCAGCAAAAACAAGATCAGGAACTGACTGTGGCTTAGATCGTAAACTCCTTATTGCCAAATTGGACTTAATTGGAAAAGACCCTGATGCTGGGAAAAATTGAAGGCAGAAGGAGAAGAGGGCAACAGAGGATGAGATGGTTGGATGGCATCACCTATGAAATGGACATAAACTTGGGCAAACTCCGGGAGATGGTGAGGGACAGGGAAGCCTGGTGTGCTGCAATCCATGGCGTTGAAGAGTCAGACATGACTTGACAACTGAACAACAACAACAAGATATTTAA
Source organism: Bison bison bison (assembly GCF_000754665.1). NCBI lineage: Eukaryota > Metazoa > Chordata > Mammalia > Artiodactyla > Bovidae > Bison > Bison bison. The sequence continues at coordinate 2,660,364 of NW_011494736.1, read as the reverse complement.
AAGATATTTTTGAAATTATTTACATTAACAAAGTCATAAGAAAAATTAATATGTGATATATATTTAACGTATTAGGTTTCTCAGGCCACAAACAATATAAAATAAATAAACTATGATTAATTTATATAAAAGGAAATTGATTGGAAAATTGTCTGGAACTTCCAGAATGAATTAGTAGGGCTGAAGGCAATGTTTGGAAAGAACAAATAACTATAGCATCTCTGGTGTCCTGGGGAGTGGAGTGGCAATTATAAAATATTCTCAGAGTTTGGACAGATTGGTTTAAAGCCAGTCGCCATACTTGTAATATTTTCTATCAAATAACTTAAATGTGAAGTCTTGATTTGAATTCCTAAATACAATGTGATAATCACCCAGCTATTCACCTGTAATGGAACAAGTGTTACCTGCTTCCTTATTTTGGTGGGGAGTGAGTCTTCATTTCCTTGTAGGGGAGTAAATTTTGCCACCCCAAAATTTGTTTCTTTTGCATGAGGATTATTTTAGGCTGGTTACTTTTAAGAAACAAGACTCAGGAAGAATGTTTGACCTTTCCTTTATTATCCTTAAAAAATTGAGATAGATGACCTACTCCAGGAAGGCAGCTATCACCATAGATAAATATAATATAATATGAACTAAGTTTGATAGACAGGGAGAAACCTAGCAAAGTCTATTTGATTTTGTAATCAATACTGTAAAAAAATACAGTGTTCCATTGTTTCTATGTGGCTCAACACAGCAAACATTTGTTTACCAAACATTTACTCTCTTCCTTTATTTTTTTAAATATTTATTTATTTGGCTTCACCATGTCTTAGTTGTGGCATGTGGGATCCATTTTCCCAACCAGGGATTGAACTGAGGTCCTCTGCATTGGGAGTGTAGAGTCTTAGGCACTGGCTCACCAGGGAAGTCCCTCCTCTTTCCTTTGAAGTCCAGACCCCTGCTTACCTCTCCTAAGTCCTGGGTGACATACATACCTCATTTTACCTGTCATTAGAATCTCTCATATTATGTGGATTACCTATACAATCACAATTAAATATATATTTTTTAACCTATTAGTCTGTCTCACGTCAATTTAATTATTAGGCCAGCAGAGAAACTTACAAGGATAGGGGAAAATTTTTCCAACTCCAAATATTCTGTAACATCTTTTCAGTTATCTATTGCCACATTTATCCTCCTTTTAATAGCATTTTCCATAAAAATAATTATTTATATTTCAAATGAGAAAAAGTATCCAACTAAAACAATAAAGGGAATCAGTACTTTCTTAACTGAAAGTATAAATGTTTGGAAGAATAGAACCAGCAGCTTAAATATTATCACCAAGGGTCTGATTCCTCTGTCTCTCTGACCACTCTTCCAGGCTCTAGCCTGCCCTCAGAGTCCACGTTTTTGACTCTTAGTAACTAGTTTCCTTGCTATAGTAGTAAAATTAAAACTACTATTAAAGTTTCACTACATATCCTCAAGGGAAATAAAGACTGTCTTTCTCAGTAGCTTCAAAGGTAAGAAAAAGCTCCTATTTTCTCAAAGACAGTCAATGCCCTACCTCTAGGGGTGAAGGTCTAGATGAGCCCACACACGTAATCTGGATGAGGAAGGAACAAGATCTTGGTCCCAGCAAAATCTGGGTATCATTTCCCTAGAAGAGGGGGAGTTAGTAAAAACAAACAAAACAACAACAACAACAAAAAACCCACATTTTTTTTAGACATACTGACTTACAGACTATAACATCTTCTTATAGTAGTTTCATACAGAACAATGTTCTGCTTTTAAAATGAGAGTTATATTTGATTTTGTAAAGGAAAAGGAAACCAATTTATTCCATCTAATTTCATTATTTTCCTCAACAATTTCCATCCCTATCTTACTTCTAATAATTGATAGTATGCGTAGCCATTTCTACTCCTGGAAAAGAAATGTGAGAATTACCTTATTTCAGATAAGACACGATGATAATGACTTTGGTCCCTGACGACATGTCATCTGCTGGATTCAGATCAGTGATCCAGAAATGAAAAGTTCTAGCCAGTATTGTCCAGTGTTTTAAATTTCATAAGTCAACAACTAATTTAGGGTTTTCTGTTTTAAATTACAATTTCTTGAGGTAACTTTTGCTTTCCTTACACATACATGATTACTTTTCCCTTCTCTAGTCTCTTGGATATGGACAATAAAAATAAGCTCCATGCTTATACATGTCTGTGACAACTATATGTCAGTTTAATTATTTTCACTTACTCAGTCTATTTACATAGTCTATTTACATAGACTCGATTCCCATTAAGTGTTCTAACTATAACCCATTCTTACTTGAGATAAGAGTGGTAAAATTATTTTCACAATAGCATTACTTAATCTGCCAAAATGTTCTCTTAATGTATTTTTTCTAAATATTTGTATATTATCTTAGTTTTATTAGAATTTTTAGAGTGATTTATTTACAAAGTCCAATCACTTTAATAAATATAATTTTTCATTCTTCCTCAATGATAATACAAATATGAGTTGTTCTTTTATCTCTAGATGCTAAGATGAATAGCTGCCTGGTCTGTTAATCCTCGTCCATTGTGGCCTTAGAAAAGTCCACAGGGAAGTCACTCAGTCATTTTATTCCCACACCAATAGCCATTGTCATCAGCAATTCAGATGGTTTCTTCAGCATAAGTCCTACTTTTAACCAATTTCAGTGTTATTCTACATGACTAAGCCCTCTGACTCTCCCATTCAAGCAAGAGATGTGCCAACAGGGAATTTGCTCTCACTACAAAAAAGTTGTCATAAACTTTATGTCTTATTGGATACTTTTCCAGTGTTTCATCAGTAGAAAGATAAAATTCTGTATAGCAGATATGGAGAATGTGGCTTTAGACACAATCTCAAAGGTAAATAATCTTAAAATGGCCCTGTTTCTCTGGCCTAAAATCTGTTTGGAAATTAAAAAAAAAAAAAAAACATGTGACAGAAAAATAAGACATTATCACTTTATAACTTTCTGGCTTTGTAAGAAACTTTAAAATTTCAAATTCAAGGAACATAATTTCTTTATGAAGGTTTTATTTGCAACAGACATATGTGTGTGGGCATACACACACACACAGACACACACACACACACACACACCAGTCAAATAGTAAACCTGTCAGGGAGACTATTTCTAAGTAATATTTAGTATTTCCATAAACATTGATCAAATAATGGAATTCTAGTTTGTCCTCATTTTATCTATATAATCTAAATTATAGCCAAATTTAAAACTAGTATAAAGAGAATCCTAGGATTTCAAATTAATTCATGCTTGCTCTCTAATTCATATTATGCCTGCCCACAATCTTTGATTAATTTCACTTGAAAAAGTAACAAAAGAAATCATTAATTATCCCAAATGTTCAAAGAAACATCTTTGATGTAAAATTAAACAAAAGTTGAAGTATTTCAGTGAAGAGAAATGTTTTTCTGACAAGCTGATATCTCAGCTATTCATGCTATTAAACATTACGCCATTTTCCATTTCAATAATGTTGGCTTCATTATGTTACTTTCTTCTTGGAATTTACATTTCAGTAGTATTTTATTTGGTTTGGACTATTAACACTTTTACTTAAACTGGTGCTAATCTTTCCCAGACTACAGAGGTAGTTGATAGAATATATTGCTAAAGTGTAAAGGAAATAAAAGAAATACTTTAAAAACATGTATTTCCAGTGAAACAAACAAACATGTATTTCTAACAATCCTAGGAATGCCAAACATTTTCTATACCTTGACAGCAAACAATTTACCATATCTGAATTAAATACATTTGACAACCCACTTCAGTGTTCTTGCCTGGAGAATCCCAGGGACGGGGGAACCTGGTTGGCTGCCGTCCATGGGGTCGCACAGTTGGACATGACTGAAGCGATTTAGCAGCAGCAGCAGCAGCTACTACCTATAGACTTACAAGTAAACTCTTCTGTTAAAATGTATCTTTAGACTAATTTGTATATTCACTGTCTAAATTTGTCTAATAAGATGATGTGAAACAAAGTCTGAAAATTAGTAATAAAATGTGTGCAGATTCTAGAAAGGGGCTTAGTCTTCATGGGCTTATAGGTTATTATGCATGTCAGAGAGAGCAGTTGCCAGAACTCACTCAATATAAAGGCTCTGTGGATATACTGGACTAATGATCAGACTTAGAACTGAGGCACTTACAGAAAGGAAAAATTTGCCCTTAATTTCCTCGATAATATCCCAGATGAGCAATAAAAAGCTCCATTCATTCATAGAGAAACTGGTGGAGAGGCTACTATGTACAAGGCATTGATATGAAAACATCGTGATCAAAACAGACAAGTATGCCAACAAGTCCTCACACACCTTTTATTTCAGAGGTGAGAGACTGACAGTTAATAAATAGATTATATAGGAAGCTATAAGTGCTATGTCTTTGTACAAGGTAAGGGACTCAGTAGTGCTGGGGTGGAAATTCAAACTTAAATAAGGTACTAAGAAAGACCACGACCACAGCAATGAGCAGAGGGGATGGGAGTAGGAGATGGGGTCAGTTAAGTAAGGAGGTTAGATTTTATAGGACCTTTCAGGTCATTATGAAGACTGGCTTTTACCCAGAATGAAATGAGAAGCAGAGCACAGCATAGTCTGAGTTCAGTTTTGAAGGATCACTGTGGTTGATGTTCTGATAATAGACTGGGGGAAAGGAGCCAGAGAAAGAAGATGTGTGATCATTTAGGAGGCTGTTGAAATCATTGTAGACAGGACAAGAGTGTAGAAAAAATATGAGATGTGGTTGCAATCTGGAGAGATATATATACATACATATATTATGGAGGAGGAGAAAGAAGAGTGGTTTCATTATTTTGGTAGGCAAAGGGGGAACACTGTAGGCTAATGCCTCAAGAATTGTGCCCTGCTTCTGGCTATCTGTTGATTGTAGAGATAACGAGATTTTCTTTTCTTTTCTTTTAACTTTACAATATTGTATTGGTTTTGCCATATATCAAAATGAACCCACCACAGATATACATGTGTTCCCCATCCTGAACCCTTCTCCCTCCTCCCTCCCCATACCATCCCTCTGGGTCGTGCCAGTGCACTAGCCCCAAGCATCCAGTATCGTGCATTGAACCTGGACTGGCGACTCATTTCATATATGATATTATACATGTTTCAAGGCCATTCTCCCAAATCATCCCACCCTTTCCCTCTCCCACAGAGTCCAAAAGACTATTCTATACATCAATGTCTCTTCTGCTGTCTCGTATACAGGGTTATTGTTACCATCTTTCTAAATTCCATATATATGTGTTAATATACTGTATTGGTGTTTTTCTTTCTGGCTTACTTCACTCTGTATAATAAGCTCCAGTTTCATCCACCTCATTAGAACTGATTCAAGTGTATTCTTTTTAATGGCTGAGTAATACTCCATTGTGTATATGTACCATAGCTTTCTTATCCAGAAGTGTATGGACAGTAAGAGATCAGGGGAGAAGTAATGGGTGACTTAACTGTTTTTGGCCTAAACAATCTAGACAGTGTTAAGATGTTTGAGACTAGATAAGAGACTTGCTCCAACTATTGACAAGTACAGAGTTTGGTAAAGAAATAATCCCATTTACCATTGCATCAAAAACAATAAAATAACTAGGACTAAACATACCTAAGAGCTTCTTGATAAAGGTGAAAGAGGAGAGTGAAAAAGATGGCTTAAAATTCAACGTTCGAAAAACTAAGATCATGGTATATGGTCCCATCACATCATGGCAAATAGATGCTGAAACAGTGACAGACTATTTTCTTGGGCTCCAAAATCACTGTGGATGGTGACTGCAGTATGAAGTTAAGAGACACATGCTTCTTGAAAGAAAAGTTGTGACAAAAACAGATAGCATATTAAAAAATAGAGACATCATTTTGCTGACAAAGGTCCATAGAGTCAAAGCTATGGGTTTTCCAGTAGTCCTGTACACATATGAGATTTGGACCATAAAGAAGGCTGATCACCGAAGAATTGATGCTTTCAAACTGTGGTGCTGGAGAAGCATCTTGAAAGCCCCTTGGACAGTAAGGAGATGAAACCAGTCAATTCTAAGGGAAATCAACCCTGAATATTTATTGGAAGGATTGATGCTGAAGTTCCAATACTTTGGCTACTTGATGCAAAGAGCCAACTCATTGGAAAAGACCCTGATGCTGAGAAAGATTGAAGGCAGGAGGAGAAGGGGACGACAGAGGATGAGATGGTTACATGGCATTACCGAGTCAATGGACATGAGTTCCAGCAAACTCCAGGAGATTGTGAAGGACAGGGAAACCTGGTGTTCTGCATGTCATGGGGTTGCAAAGAGTCAGACATGACTGAATAATTGAACAACAACAAAGGATGCAAAGGATCTGGTCACTGAAACTAAAAGACACTGATGAAAAAATAGAAGATGCCACAAACAGATGGAAACATATACCATGTCCTTCATTTGCAAGAATCAATATTGTCAAAATAACTGTACAATCCAAGGAAATCTACAGATTCAATACAATCCCTATGAAATTGCCAATGGCATTTTTCATAGAACTTGAACAGAAAAAGGACTTAAAATTTATATGCAGATGCAAAAGACCCCAAATAGCCAAGCAACCTTAAGAAAGAAAAAAGGAGCTGTTGGAATCAGGTTCCTTAACCTCAGACTATACTACAAAGCTATAGTAATCAACACAGTATAGTATTGGCATAAAACCAGAGATATATATCAATGGAACAGGATAGAAAACCCAGAAATAAACCCAAGTACCTATTATCGATTAATCTACAACAAATAAGGCAAGACTATACAATGGAGAAAAGACAATCTCTTCAATAAGTGGTGCTGGAAAAACTGGACAGCTACATGTAAAAAAAAAAAAAAAAGGAAAGAAATTAGAACACTCTTTAACACTATGCAAAAAAACTCAAAGTGGATTGAAACCTAAATGTAAGGCCAGACATTATAAAAGTCTTAGAGGAAAAGATAGGGAGAACACTCTTGACATAAACTGGAGCAATAACTTTTTTTGATCCATCATCTCCTAGAGTAATGGAAATAAAAACAAAAATAAACAAATGTAATCTAATTAAACTCAAAAGCTTATGCATAGCAAAGGAAACCATAAACAAAACAAAAAGATTACTCACAGAATCAGAGAAAATATTTGCAAACAAGGCAACCAACAAGGGTCTCCAAAATATGCAAACACCTCATGTGGCTAAATATCAAAAAAATTAACAACCCAATTAAAAAATAGGCAGAACATAAATAAAACTTTCTCCAAAGAAGGCATACAGATGGCCAAGATGTATATGAAAAGATGCTCAAATCATTAATTGTTCAATTCAGTTCAGTTCAGTCACTCAGTCATGTCTGACTCTTTGCGACCCCATGAATCACAGCACGCCAGGCCTCCCTGTCCATCACCAACTCTGAAGTTTACCCAAACTCATGTCCATTGAATCAGTGATGCCATCCAGCCAATCTCATCCTCTGCCGTCCACTTCTCCTCCTGCTCCCAATCCCTCCCAGCATCAGGGTCTTTTCCAATGAGTCAACTCTTCGCATGAGGTGGTCAAAGCATTGTAGTTTCAGCTTCAGCATCAGTCCTTCCAGTGAACACCTAGGACTGATCTCCTTTAGGATGGACTGGTTGGATCTCCTTGCAGCCCAAGGGACTCTCAAGAGCCTTCTCCAACACCACAGTTCAAAAGCATCAATTCTTCAGTGCTCAGCTTTCTTCAAAGTCCAACTCTCACATCCATACATGATCACTGGAAAAACTATAGCCTTGACTAGATGGACCTTTATTGGCAAAGTAATGTCTCTGCTTTTGAATATGCTATCTAGGTTGGTCATAACTTTCCTTCCAAGGAGTAAGTGTCTTTTAATTTCATGGCTGCAACCACCATCTACAGTGATTTTGGAGCCCAAAAACATAAAGTCTGACACTGTTTCCACTGTTTCCCCATCTATTTCCCATGAAGTGATGGGACCAGATGCTATGATCTTAGTTTTCTGAATGTTGAGCTTTAAGTCAACTTTTGCACTCTCCTCTTTCACTTTCATCAAGAGGCTTTTTAGTTCCTCTTCACTTTCTGCCATAAGGATGATGTCATCTGCATATCTGAGGTTTTTATATTTCTCCCGGCAATCTTGATTCCAGCCTGTGCTTCTTCCAGTCCAGTGTTTCTCATGATGTACTCTGCATATAAGTTAAATAAGCAGGGTGACAATATGCAGCCTTGATGTACTCCTTTTCCTATTTGGAACCAGTCTGTTTTCCCTGTCCAGTTCTAAGAGAAATGCAAATCAAAACTACCTCACACCAGTGAGAATGGCCATCGTCAAAAAGTCTATGAACAATAAATGCTGGGGAGGGTGTTGAGGAAAGAGAACTCTCTTACACTGTTAGTGGGACTATAAATTGGTATAGACACTATGGAGAACAGCATGAACATTCCTTAAAAAACTAAAAATAGAGTTACCATATGATCCAGCAATCTCACTCCTAGGCATATATGGTTCAAAAGGATATATGCATATCTGTGTTCAAAGCAGCATTATTTACAATAGCCAAGACATGGAAATATCCTAAATGCTCACTGATAGATGAATGGATAAAGAAGATGTGGTACATATACACAATGGAATATCACTCAGCCATAAAATGAATGAAATAATGCCATTTGCAGCAACATAGATGGACCTAGAGATTGTGAAACTGAGTAGTAAGTCAGACAAAGACAAATATCTGATATTGCTTATAAATGGGATCCTAAAAAATGATACAAATGCACTTAGTTATAAAACAAAAATAGAGTCACAGATGTAGATAACAAACTTATCTGTACCAGGGAGGAGAATGAGTGGGAGGGATAAATAGGGAAATGGGGATTGACATATACACACTACTACATATAAAATAGATAACTTATACAGACTTACTGGATAGCACAGGTAACTCTACTCAGTACTCTGCAATGGCCTATATTGGAAAAGAATATTTTTAAAAAGTGGATATATGCATATGAATAGCTGTTTTACTTTGTTGTACACCTGAAACTAATAAAACATTATAAATCAAATATACTCCAATAAACATTAAAACAAAACAAACAGAAACCTACTGTATAGCACAGGTGTGCTGTGCTGTGCTTAGTCAATTGGTTGTGTCTGACTCTTTGCAACCCCATGGATTGCAGCCCACCAGTCTCCTCTGTCCATGGTGAATCTCCAGACAAGAATATTAGAGTGGGTTGCCATGCCCTCCTCCAGGGGATCTTCCCAACCCAGGGATTGAACCCAAGTCTCCTGCATGGAGGTGAATTTTTTTCCAACTGAGCCACCAGGGAAGGCCAAGAATACTGGAGTGAGTAGCCTATCCCTTCTCCAGGGGATTTTCACAACCCAGGAATCAAATTGGGGTCTCCTTCATGGCAGACAGATTCTTTACTAGCTGAGCTACCAGGGAAGCCCATATGGCACCTGTAACTGCTCAATACTCTGTAATAACCTCAATGGGAAAGTAATTTTTAAAAAACAGATGTGTATAATTGAATCACTTTGCTGAACACATGAAACTAACACAATACTGTTAATCAACTATCCTCCAATATAAATAAAAATTAAATAAGATAAGAGTTTGATGTAGCAATCTGTATTATGCCACTCACCTTGTTTCTAAATCAGAACCCAGGGAAACATTCGCCAAATCTAAGAGCTTTCATTCTGAGGAATTACAGAGAATGAGTGAGGCCTCCCTCTTGGGAAACTACTAAAGAATCATAACCGCAGAACTTGAAGGTGGAACTCCACACACATCCTGAAGACTGCCAAAGACATCAGAAGGGATGAATGTGAACTTTGAAAACCACAACAGGTTTACCATTCAGGAAGCCAACAGCAGTGATGGAATAAGGAGAGACACCATCTGGGCAATGAAAGTCCTTCAAGTCATGGTATACAAGCCTAAGTGAAGAACAGAAATAGAGAGTGCATGGTAGGGATGGGCCTTAGAGAAGAACCTTCTCTTTAGCCTCTGCCCTTCAAAAAGAGATGTGAGAAGGCCAAGAATCTGGCACCTGATTCTAATTCTGAGGAGTGGAGTAAACCTAATGTGTTATTACCTCTTGATTTTTCCATGATTTGTTTTGATCTGGTCTTATTATGGGAAAATAGATTCATAAGCTTTGCAATTTTGAAAGGTGTTTTAGTCATGTTAAGTTTATTAAACAAGGAGACCATTAAACTGAGGCAGCTTTAGTGCCTTCAGATCAGAGATCAGATCAGTTGCTCAGTCGAGTCTGACCAACTCTTTGAAACCCCATGAATCGCAGCATGCCAGGCCTCCCAGTCCATTACCAACTCCCAGAGTTCACTCAGACTCACGTCCATTGAGTCAGTGATGCCATCCAGCCATCTCATCCTCTGTCGTCCCCTTCTCCTCTTGCCCCCAATCCCCTCCCAGCATCAGAGTCTTTTCCAATGAGTCACCTCTTTGCATGAGGTGGCCAAAGTACTGGAGTTTCAGCTTTAGCATCATTCCTTCAAAGAATCCAGGGGCTGATCTCCTTCAGTATGGACTGGTTGGATCTCCTTGCAGTCCAAGGGACTCTCAAGAGTCTTCTCCAACACCACAGTTCAAAAGCATCAATTCTTTGGCGTCTCAGCCTTCTTCACTAGTCCAACTCTCACATCCATACATGACCACTGGAAAAACCATGGCAATTGACTAGATGGACCTTTGCTGACAAAATA
>NW_011494736.1:2614904-2649462 GCF_000754665.1 Bison bison bison | reverse complement strand
TGAATCGCAGCATGCCAGGCTCCCCAGTCCATTCCAACTCCCAGAGTTCACTCAGACTCACGTCCATTGAGTCAGTGATGCCATCCAGCCATCTCATCCTCTGTCGTCCCCTTCTCCTCCTTGCCCCCCAATCCCTCCCAGCATCAGAGTCTTTTCCAATGAGTCACCTCTTTGCATGAGGTGGCCAAAGTACTGGAGTTTCAGCTTTAGCATCATTCCTTCCAAAGAAATCCAGGGGCTGATCCCTTCAGTATGGACTGGTTGGATCTCCTTGCAGTCCAAGGGACTCTCAAGAGTCTTCTCCAACACCACAGTTCAAAAGCATCAATTCTTTGGCGCTCAGCCTTCTTCATAGTCCTTAGGAGCCTACAAAAGCAAACTGTAACCTAAACCTGAAATGTCTTAAGAAATTAAAATGTAAGGACAATGAATCGCAGCCAACTAGGTTTTCTCAAAGAACGTAGCCAGTTAAGCTGTAACAAATCAAGTAATGGCCTTACTTTGCTTCTGCCTCTTCTCTATAAGACCTGTTGCTAGCTCCTCTTTGTGGAGTGCTCTAACCACTTAGATGCTGCCTGATTTAAATTAGCCTTTGCTCAAAACACTCTTTAAACTTTTTAATGTGTGTCAGTTTAATTTTTTTAACAGACACAATATTTTTCTATTCCCACAATAACTTTTTGGAGAAAGTAAGAAATGCTGTATTTGGATGCAATCTCAAAAATGACAGAATGATCTCTGTTCGTTTCCAAAGTCTATGCCCCGACCAGTAATGCTGAGGAAACTGAAGTTGAACACTTCTTTAAGACATATAAGACCTTCTAGAACTAACACCCAAAATAGATGTCCTTTTCATTACAGGGGACTGGAATGCAAAAGAAGGAAGTCAAGAAATACCTGGAGTAACAGGCAAATTTGGCCTTGGAGTACAAAATGAAGCAGGGCAAAGGCTAATAGAATTTTGCCAAGAGAATGCACTGGTCATAGCAAACACCCTTTTCCAACAACACAAGAGAAGACTATTCACGTGGACATCACCAGATGGTCAATAATGAAATCAGACTGATTATATTCTTCACAGCCAAAGATGGGGAAGCTCTATACAGGCAGCAAAAACAAGACCAGGAGCTGACTGTGCCTCAAAACATTAACTCCTTATTGCCAAATTCAGACTTAAATTGAAGAAAGTAGGGAAAAGCACTAGACCATTCAGGTATGACCTAAATCAAATCCCTTATGATTACACAGTGGAAGTGACAAATAGATTCAAGGGATTAAATCTGATAAACAGTGGCAGAAGAACTATGGACAGAGGTTTATGACATTGTACAGGAGGGAGGCATCAAGATCATCTTCAATTTCCTCAAGGATAAAAAGGCAAAATGGCTGTCTGAGGAGGCCTTACAAATAACTGTGAATAGAAGCAAAGCAAAAAGCAAAGGAGAAAAGGAAAGATATACCTATTTGAACACAGAGTTCCAAAGAATAGCAAGAAGAGATAAGAAAGCCTTCCTCAGTGATCAGTGCAAATAAATAGAGGAAGACAAAAGAATGGGAAAGTCTAGCGATCTCTTCAAGAAAATTAAAGCTACCAAGGGAACATTTCATGCAAAGATGGGCATAATAAAGGAAAGAAATGGGATGGACCTAACAGAAGCAGAAGATATTAAGCAGAGGTGGCAAGAAAACACAGAATAACTGTACAAAAAAGATCTTTATGACCTAGATAATCACAATGGTGTGATCATCAACCTAGAGCAAGACATCCTGGAATTCGAAGTCAAGTGGGCCTTAGGAAGCATCACTATGAGCAAAGCTAGTGGAGGTGTGGAATTCTAGTTGAGCTATTTCAAACCTAAAAGATGATGCTATGAAAGTGCTGCACTCAATATGCCAACAAATTTGGAAAACTCAGCAGTGGCCACAGTGACTGGAAAATGTCAGTTTTCATTCCAATCCCAAAGAAAGGCAATGCCAAAGAACACTCAAACTACTGCACAATTGCACTCATCTCACACGCTACTAAAGTAATACTCAAAATTCTCCAAGTCAGCCTTAAACAGTATCTGAACCGTGAACTTCCAGATGTCCAAGCTGGATTAAGAAAAGGCAGAGGAACCAGAGATAAAATTGCCAACATCTGTTGGATCATTGAAAAAGCAAGAGAATTCCAGAAAAACATCTACTTCTGCTTTATTGACTATGCCAAAGCCTTTGACTATGTGGACCACAGCAAACTCTGTAAAATTCTTAAAGAGATAGGACTACCAGATCACCTGATCTGCCTCTTGAGGAATCTGTATGCAGGTCAGGAAGCAACAGTTTGAACTGGACATGGAACAACAGGCTGGTTCCAAATAGGAAAAGGAGTACATCAAGGCTGTATATTGTCACCCTATTTATTTAACTTATATGCAGAGTACATCATGAAAAACGCTGGGCTGGATGAAGCACAAGCTGAAATCAAGATTGCTGAGGGAAATATAAATAACCTCAGATATGCAAATGAAACCATCCTTATGGCAGAAAGTGAGGAAGAACCGAAGAGCCTCTTGATGAAAGTGAAAGCTGAGAGTGAAAAAGTTGGCTTAAAACTCAGCATTCAGAAAACTAAGATTATGGCATCCAGTCCCATCATTTCATGGGAAATAGGGAAAGAGTGGAAACAGTGTCAGACTTTATTTTTCTAGGCTCCAAAATCACTGCAGATGGTGACTGCAGCCATGAAATTAAAAGATGCTTGCTCCTTGGAAGGAAAGTTATGACCAAGATAGGCAGCCTATTAAAAAGCAGAGACATTACTTTGCCAACAAAGGTTCATCTAGTCAAAGCTATGGTTTTTCCAGTAGTCATGTATGGATGTGAGAGTTGGACTACAAAGAAAGCTGAGAGCCGAAGAATTGATGCTTTTGAATTGTGGTGTTGGAGAAGACTTTTGTGAGTTCCTCGGACTGCAAGGAGATCCATTCAGTCAATCCTGAAGGAAATCAATCCTGAATATTCATGGAAGGACTGATACTGAAGTTGAAACACCAATACTTCGGCCACCTGATGCGAAGAACTGACTCATTTGAAAAGACTTTGATGCCGGGAAACAATGAAGGCAGGAGGAGAAGGGGACAACAGAGAATGAGATGGTTGGATGGCATTACCAACTCAATGGACGTGAGTTTGAGTAAACTCTGGGAGTTGGTGATGTACAGGGAGGCCTGGCATGCTGCAGTCCATTGGGTTGCAAAGAGTTGGATACAACTGAGCAACTGAACTGAACTGAACTGAAGACAATATTATTCTCATCCTGTTTTACAAATTGATGAAACAAACAAACCAAACTAAAGCTGAGTGTGACTGACCACTTGACTAAATATCCCAGAGCTAATGAATCATCAACCAGAAATGGTCCTTCTAGACAAGCACATAGGCATTATTAATATCATGATCCCTGTATTGCCTATTGCCCTTCATCCTTAACTAATGCAGCTGGCAAAGCCAAGAACCATTAAGGCAACTGGTAGTTGAATTTCAACTTAGAACTAGTCTATACAGACAAAAAGCACCTCTAACAGGAACAGTAATCAGCAGTCTATCTTCTCAGCAGAGAACCACACGGTGGTTTCAAACTTTCAACCTCCTCTCATCACGTTACAACAAGGAAAAAAAAAAGACTATTTATGCTGCTGGTTAAAGATGGCAACCTAAACGATGGAACTTGCCTTTCATAATCTAGATGTTAACCATAGTTCTTATTAATATTTGGACTATTTAGGCTCAGTTCCAATCAATACCAAATGAACACACACACAGTCTGTGAAAATAACCTAAATCACTACATATTCTTGTTTTTACTGGACACATCATCATATGCATCAATAGCAGAATATTTTAAGAATGAGGTGGACACTATCAGAACATTATTTTCTTTGCTAAAATGTAAATAACATTTTTAATAAAACACAAAGTAGTCTCAATTAAGTACACAGGATCCTTAATTTAAAGCATACAGTGTCAATCAAGTGGCATTTTAGTTGTAATGACAGCACTTTTATAACATGATTAAAATATATCTTGTAAATATGATTTATGTTAGTTGCATAGTATTTGCAAATAATTATGTCTTTCAAGAGACACTTTGTGATTTGAAAATATTGACTATTACAATATTACTCAAACTGTGAACTCTTTTCATAAATATGTATATTTTATGAATATAATTATCAAATTTTTCCTAACTGGGTTTCCGTGACAGATGAACTTGTAAAATAACAGGAAACATTTTATTCTTTGTGCACTTGTGTTCACTATTCACAGTTAAAGGACTCTTAACCAGTATTTTTATTTTAATTTCACTGTTGCCCAAATAAAGCTTTTGGTTGGGAAGTGGTCCTTCCTTCTGCTGAACTATCTTGTTCCTCAATATATCCTGGTGCCTAAGAAACCCAGTTAGCTATGGTTTTATTCTGTTTGCAAGACTGACTGCTCTAAGTGTGAAGTAAATCTGGCTGTAATTTACATGTCTGCCAGTCTAATCTCATTACTAGCAACTCTTTGTGGCAAAACTAGTTTGTACCTTTAGTACAACTGGAATCCCAAAATTATAGAGTTATTTAAAGGACACAATGAAATAATAATATATAAGCCTATGCTTAGTATGCTGCTGCCGCTGCTAAGTCACTTCAGTCGTGTCTGACTCTGTGCGACCCCATAGACGGCAGCCCACAAGGCTCCCCTGTCCCTGGGATTCTCCAGGCAAGAACACTGGAGTGGGTTGCCATTTCCTTCTCCAATGCATGAAAGTGAAAAGTGAAAGTGAAGTCCCTCAGTCATGTCCAACTCCTAGCGACCCCATGGACTGCAGCCTACCAGGCTCCTCCGTCCATGGGATTTTCCAGGCAAGAGTACTGGAGTGGGGTGCCATTGCCTTCTCCATATGCTTAGTATAGGACATGCTTAATAAATATTTATTTTCCTTTCTACTCTTCTCAGCAGAAGTCTGCACTGTTTTTCAGTACTCAATACAGACTTTCAGTTACCCTAGTGAATACTCAATTTTGTCTTCCCTAGATAGCTCATTGCTGTCAACATATGACACCTGTGCTCCTCAGCAACCCCATCCTGAAAAAACCAAATGCATTCCTTTGAGATTATTTTAAAAAGTAAATAGTCCTGAAATCCTAGCCCTGAGGGTGACTGACTGAGTTGAGGACTAGTGTGGCTATCAAATCAGTAATAAAAGTGAGAGAAAATCTTAAATGATAGATAAGGAGGGTATTGATTTATAAAATCCTTGAAAGGAAGAAAAAGAATTAGAAAAATGAGAAAAGATGATTTATGAAGTAGCCTGTAAAGAACAGGTTTAAAGGGCCCACAGGAAAATAAAAGCAGATGAAAAGCAAAAGGGAAATCAACTCCAACTAAATTTCTTTGTTGCCTGGCACATAGCTTCCTGGGTGAATGCTTTCAAAGAATGATTGCCTGTCTGTCTGCGACATTTCTCCAAAAATTGTCTGTATGTGTCTCAAATTGAATAAAATGTAACTAATAAGATACTGAGGCTAAGAATACATATTACCTATAATGCAACAATTTGATTTATAAATATTTTGTTCACCTAGCACCATTTCCTAGGGACATTTGTTTCTCAAGTAATTATTTTGTGTATTTATAATATCTTGATCCCTTGTCTCAGGTATGTTTATTCTAAGGAACAATGTCTAAGTGAAGTGCAGACATCTAATTTGTGTGTTCATGTTCAAATATATTATTGAAATGAGCAGAGAAGTTTTCAAATAAAATGCCACTCTTTACATCTAGTAAAATGCATAAGGAAATTAGAAAAGATTCAGAAAATAACTAAAAGTATTATGTGTCAATCTCAAAAGGTTATATTAAATATCTAGCTATGCTTTCCTCATAAAATTCCCTAAGATCAACATCAGAATGTCATTCAAATAGATTATGAGTCTGATTTAAATTTACTGTTTATTTTTAGGCTGAAAGGGATCATTAATCTCAAATTAAACTAATAGGCTAGTGAACGAGACAAGAACAAGTTACTTTTAAGGAAGAAATGAGTCTATAAGAACAACTATCTTTTTAAATGCAACAAAATGAGCTTTTGAGAAATTTCTGAAAATGTCACATGACAATTTACACAGCACTCTGAAAGATTTCTTCAAAGGGAGCTAAAAGTTGTAACTCTATAATAAATGCCCTTCAAGACACTGACAGATTAAAGGACCATTCCACAGACCATGGTCTTCTTTGCCAACTGCACAGATTTCCTGAGTTACTTAAAAAAGCTTTTGGCTAAATAAACTCTATGACTTCAGTCCATGATTACATTTTTGAAGTTAAAAATTTTTATGATTTTATCCTTTGAGATACATTTGGTGATTGGAAATTTGATACTGAATAGCAGCCTCTTAAAGATTTCAGATTTAAGGAGTCTCCTATGCAAAGTGAAAAATTCACTGAATATAAAATTATTGCAATTTTAACAGACTTAGAAGCTAATGATTACTTTAACACTCATGCTGAGATTTTCTAGATGTTGGCTAATATGTGTCCCTTAGATAAGTATATTTTATTTTCTATAATTCTTCCTTATTGAAAAGTGAATAACTTTTTTTTTCACCAATATTTTCAGTATTTTGTGCTTAGCCTCAACACTGTTATATCAGAAATTCTGTATTTCTAAGCATGATATGGACCTTTTTGAGGTTGTTTTTTTTGGGGGGGGATTTATACTTAGTACATTTATAGTGGTAATCCAAACCCAAAGATGAGTACTGTTCTGATTTCTTTCACTGTATATTGGTTCTAGGGTTTTGTATAAATGGAATTTTACAAGTGTACTCTTGTGTCTGGCTTCTTTGGCAAGTCATAACATTTTAAGATTCATCCAAAGTTTGTATATGTCAATAGACTCTTCCTTTGTTATTACTAAGTATGAGTAAACCACATTTTGTTTATCTGTTCCCCTAATAATAGACATTTTTGTTGTTTCCAGTTTGGTCTATTGTGAATAAAGTTACCATGAACATGTTTGTTCATGTCTTGCTATTTTCCATTTCTCTTGGATAAACACCTACACTTGGGATTGCTGGGTATTGTGGCTGATATATATTCATTTGCCAAACCAATTTTTCAAGAGGTAGTACCATTTTATTTGTTCTCCAGTGAAATATGAAATATTGCTCCAAAGCCCTGTCAATATGGTATTAATAGCATATCATACCATACCATTAATACTTTTTAATTTTAGCCATTATAGCAGGTATATATAAAATTTAAAAAATATGTTATCTATCACATTTGCCCATTAAATGTCAATTATATTTACCTTTGGTGTGCTCTCTATTCTCCCTGCAGATCATTTCCTTTCAGTGTGAAGAAATTATTTTAACATTTCTGCATGGAAAAGAGTTAACAGTTGGCTTAGTAGGCCTGGGTGCCTTAAATCCAGAACATTCTCAGAAATGCTGTTCTTAAGGACTGGCCTTTGGACACTATAGAGAGATGAGCTCTGAGCCCTTGGCATAGTCCATCTGCTAAGAGTATTTTTAAGTCACAGACTTTAAGAGTTTATGCTGACAATGTGATTTATCGTAAGCTCCATGCTGAGATTTGATTCCTGATGGGACTCTCATGAATCTTCTATGTCTAGCAGCCAGTACTCCAAAGCATGCATGATTCTCTGTTTTGCAGCCTAAATGCTACTTTTATTTTGTCTTGTTTTGCTTTGCTCTACAGTCTTGTGCCTTGTTTTCTGAACTTCAGGAGACTTCTTTTTGCCCTGCTGCCCTGCTCTAAACTTCAATAGCTATTGCCTTATACTTATTGATGACTTAGGGTGCCCAGGATGGATTTCTCTTAGTTTACCTACCTTCCCCGTGTATCTTTAGCCACCACTACTGTACTCAGTAAAATGCTGAATGCCTCAAAGGAATCTTTCTCAGATATCCTTCCTTGCCCCTGGCCCGCTAGTTCTTTAAGTTCAGTGAATATCAGAAGCCCTTCAGAGGCAGTTCTCTGAGCAAACCTGACCGAGCTTTCAGCTCCTGCTTCTTGTACTTGATGAACTCCTTGTGTGTTTCAGAGAGATTTCTCACAGTTAATTTGCCCCGCCTCCAGCCTCTGGTGTCCTACCTGGAGCTCTCAGTGAAGACCCACAGGGAAGAGTCGGTGGTTTATACTGGCTTTGTGGATGAAGCTATTGGGATTCTGACTCATCAGGCCATCCCAAGGGGTCTGCAAAAAGTTCATTTGAAGTTTTTCTGATTTTTCCTTATCCATGATACCTCCTCATCTTGTCATTCTGCCATAAGTCCTACAAAGGCCTTATCACATTCTGCATTTCAGTGTATTTAGGCTTATTTGCACCTTAGATCTCTAAAATATTTTTTAAAACTATGCATTTGTAACCTGTATCACTTGTTTTCATTTTAGACTGGGAGCAAGGAAATGGCAACCCATTCCAGTACTCTTGCCTGGAACGTTCCATGGACAGAGGAGCCTGGTAGGCTACAGTCCATGGGGTCACAAAGAGTCAGACATGACTGAGCAACTTCACTTCACTTTTACTTTAATGGTCCTCTGCAACTCTGTACATTTTAAGTGAAAGCAAAAAGT
This sequence comes from Bison bison bison, assembly GCF_000754665.1. Classification (NCBI taxonomy): domain Eukaryota; kingdom Metazoa; phylum Chordata; class Mammalia; order Artiodactyla; family Bovidae; genus Bison; species Bison bison. Next base: position 2,640,831 of record NW_011494736.1, on the reverse strand, counting down.
CCTGTACACATGCTTTACTTAATAAAAAGATAACATGTAAGAAATGAAGTATCTGTCCATTTATTTATTAATTTAAGATAAAGTATTTAATGATCTCTACCTGCCAGATACAGGAAATACAGCATTGAAGCAAACAGTCCAAATCTTTCAAGGCATTTACATTCTACCGGGGGAAAAAGTAATAAACAAAACCGCGTGGAGGAGCCTGGTAGGCTGCAGTCCATGGGGTCGCTGAGAGCAGGACACGACTGAGCGACTTCACTTTCACTTTTCACTTTCATGCATTGGAGAAGGAAATGGCAACCCACTCCAGTGTTCTTGCCTGGAGAATCCCAGGGACGGGGGAGCCTGGTGGGCTGCCGTCTATGGGGTCGCACAGAGTCGGACACAACTGAAGTGACTTAGCAGCAGCAGCTAATTATATAATATGTTAATGATATGTGCTAGAGAGAAAAATATAGAACACTAAAGGAGATATAAAATGTTAGGATTGTGTTTCATACTTCAAATGTTGGGGACCAGGAATTTCTCACTCAGAAGGTGATTTTATGTACAGATTTGAAGGAAAAGATAATGCTGCAAATCTATGATGGCCCTTTTGTATTAGAGAACTGGGCACTGCATCTGCTGAATTTCTTTGAGGTACATAGTTGTTTCCCCAAACCTTCCAACAATGAAGTCCTCTCCTCACACAATCAGGCACAGACAACATAAATTAAACAGCAATAAATATACTACCATGCTTCATTTTCACATTTGCAAATATTTTTTAAAAACACAATGCTGTGAAAGACTATACAAGAATAGGTACTCTGATATACTGCTGCTGCTAAGTCGCTTCAGTCGTGTCTGACCCTGTGCGACCCCATAGACGGCAGCCCACCAGGCTCCTCCGTCCCTGGGATTCTCCAGGCAAGAACACTGGAGTGGGTTGCCATTTCCTTCTCCAGTGCATGAAAGTGAAAAGTGAAAGTGAAGTCGCTCAGTCGTGTCCGACTCTTAGCAACCCCATGGACTGCAGCCTACCAGGCTCCTTCATCCATGGGATTTTCCAGGCAAGAGTACTGGAGTGAGGTGCCATTGCTTTCTCCGTGATATACTGCTAGGATGTTATAAACCAATAACCTTTGACCCAGATAGTTCATATTGTCAGCCGAGTATGTTCTCCTCGGTTCTATCTCATCTCAACAAAAATTTGAAGCTATGGATGTTAGAGCCCTCAGCGTGTCATCGCTCTCGTACAGACTGTGTTATAGCTCTCGGGTCTTGGGCAGACCGTGTTATAGCTCTCAGGTCTCGAACAGACGATGTTATAGCTCTTAGAACAGTGTTACAGCTCCGTGTTACAGCACAATTTTATTCAGAAAATAGCAGGAAAATACATCCTCAAGGTGCGAGGGCGTGTCGACCCAAAGACGCAAAGAGAAGAGAGGGAGTGGGGAGCCCTGGCCCTTTGGCTCTTCCTTTTATTATATGTTTTTCCTCCCCGCTGGGCCTGCCCTATGTAAATTGGGCTGACAGGAGTGCCCTGTTCTACCTGAGGTCCTCACTCCGGTCCTTGAACCTTCCTTTGTTCTATTTTTGCAGGCTTTTCCCTTCCTTGTCTTTTAGCCACCACCATTTTGGACTCTTGTTTCCTATTCTAACCACCTGACAATATTATGGAACTGATTCTTAGAAAGTCTAAGATTCGCTGCCCCACTACTAGAGACTGGAAAGCTAATGATCACTTTGCGACTTGCTGAGACCTAGCTGCCACCATGTACATGCTTGCCTGCAATTAGTAAGGTGAATATAACACAGCACCTGTTTCTGCTGTGACAGGACAGTCACAGAAGTGTGGGCTGGCATTGCCTGCCTGGTAAACAGAGCACAACGTTTCTTGTACTGTATGGCTGAAGTGATGTGGTCCTAGTAAATAACTTTTAGTTCTCTGGATTTTACTCAATATACTGGGTTCTAGGCAAACAATTTGGGTAGTAACTTCTTGATCCCCAAGCTTTCTGGTCAAACAGAGGCAGCAGTGCCCTTGGAAGGTCTCTATGATCACGCTGTTCTGTGAGTCATGCCTGGAAGACCTAGAGATGGCTCTTGCAGCCCTTGCAAAGACTTCACAACAACTAATTCCCCATCAAAACTTTCTACAACTAATTCCCTATCAAAACCTTCTTCTGCTTAAAAAGAACTCCTTCTGTTACTGCAATTGCCTAATGATAAAGCAACTCATTGGAAAAGGGCAAGGGGTTTGTACAACTATGTGTATAATAATAGCATGGCTAAAATTAAAAAAAATAATAATATATAAAAGTTTAAAGAGGAAACTGGTTAACAAATGGTCATACAGGAATGCAATAAAATAATATATATCCATTAACGAAATTCATTTATTTTGAAAAAATTCAAATTAAAACAGAGAAGTTTTAAGTATATTACAATGAATTTCCATGTAGTACTTACTTTCATCTATATTCACTCATGTACCAATAGTATTACTATATGTATTTTGAACTATAAACCATTTATAATATATGGAGAGAAAAAGTACAAAGAATCTCCTTTTGGTAACAATATATCTACATGCATTATATATTTTTCTTTTTTTGTCATTATATTGTTATCTACATGTGTTATACAAAGAAAAATATTCTTAGTGGTTTTCTCCAGATAGACAAGTTATAGATGACTGATTGTACTTTTATTTTTGCCCCTGCAAAATTATTTATCTACAAAGAACATTTTTTTTTTTCTTCAGTTGTTAAGTCATGTCTGACTCTTTTGTGACCCTATGAACTGTAGCCTGCTAGGCTCCTCTGTCCATGGGATTTTCTAGGCAAGAATACTAGAGTGGGTTGCCATTTCCTTTCCCAGGGGATTTTTCTGACCCAGGGATCAAACTCCCCATCTTCAGCACTGGCAGTTAGATTCTTTACCACTGTGCTACCAGGGAAGCCCCCCACAAAGAACACAATACAGTAATTAAAGGAGCTACATTAGTTTTCAGGGAGTCTCTTATAATTAATACAGAGTTCTTTCATCAAATTCCTTTTTCTAGGATAGAATGAAAATGTCAATCACCTTGTGGATCTTTACCAAGCTAGAGCATACACTTTCTTTATACAATACCTTATTACTTTATTAACCTATAATTACCTACCAAATGTTATTGAAATTTGCTTAATTTTTTGAATGATACTTTATATACAGCTAGAAAAATGTCATTTCAAAGATGACTGAACTTCATGTAAAACATAATTTATAAATCAATATCCTTCATTCTATCTCTGAGATTTTCAAGTGAAATAATTCTCTATTACTTTACTTGGAAAAAAAAAAAAAGGTGCTGTGGAAAGGGGTACCAGTTTTGATGCTGTGATTTTAAATTACTTTTCTTTATTATCCTCTCTAGATTCATGTCTATTTCAATTTTAAATCTAGGGTCCTGCCATCTTTAACTCTTTTTGCAGTTACCATTGACTGCCGCAGATATAGGGCTCAGCACTGCTTCAGGGTGAGATGGTGATCACAGATGAATGTCTGCAGCATTCCACCATGTTTATTTACCTACACCACTTAGAAAATAGTTGTAAACATTAGCACTGGCCTTAAAATTATCAGGGTTTCATATTCACCAACTGTTATTATACATGGCTTAGAGATTAAGAGCCAGAATTTCTAAAGGCACAATGTAGATAAGTAAAGAATAAATATGAAAGCTAACCACCTAGAAACAAGCAGAGCCTAAGAAACCAACTGCAGGTTTTCTTATACATTATGATGCCAAACAAATAAGTAAACACAGAGGATGAATTCACAAGAAGTGAATTACTATGAAAATTAAGATTGGCTGGAACCACCTCCCATAGAAATGTTTGATCCTCCTTCACAACATCTGCAGTGTTTGAGAACTTTAAGATAATTCATCCTACCTGAGAATTCTACCTTAGGCTGAACGGAAACGATTTCTTTATTCCTTGGAGATATACAGAAAATTGCCTCAGGAAGATTGTTGTTTCAGAGTTAAAATAGATTAATTTCTTCTGCTGTTCAATTTCTTTTATCACCCTCATCTTAAAATTATAACTTTGCAACTGAAAATATAGTTAACAGTAGTAACTGTGGAGAGATTAGTGTCAAATTGTAAGCTACTTAAGGCTATGAATTTGCAGGTGAAATTACAGATCAAAGGGAAGGAATAATCAGTGCCTTCAAGTCTTATCAGCACTGTATATAGACATGCTTTTTTGAAAAAGGGTATGCAAATTGTAGATCTTGCCATTTGAAGACATTCATTTTCAAAGTGAAGAGATTGAACCCTTATGTAAGTTTCTGTAAAAATTCAAACTTTTAGGTGCATATAAATTATGCTTAAAGCAGCACCTGTGGCCATTTTCACAAGACACCTTTAGGAAAAAGGCTTAAAAATAAAACAACACACACTGGAAAATATTAGTTCAAAACAAAGTTCATTTACACACTACTTGTTTAAGCATTTATTTAACATTATTATTATATCAGTTTCTTTGTTTCAAAGAACCATTTTTTCAGTCAAAACATTTGTTATTTTACCAAGAGCTTATTTAGTTTTTCATTTTAGATTTTTTTCTTTCAAATTTTTAAATTATGTATTTTTAAAATGTACAAATTGAGGATGTGATGTGTATATACACATTGTAAAATGATTTCCAAGATTAAGATAATTAACACATCTATCATCTTACATAGTTAATATAGATAACTTTGATGTGTGTGATGAGAATGCCTAAATACTTTAAAAAATTTTAAGCACACAATACTGTATTACTATAAGAACCATCCTGTATATTAGATCCTCAGAATTTATTTGAAAAATTTTTGGCTTTGACTGACACAAACTCACTTCCTTCTCTCTTAGATCCTAACAGACACCATTTTATTCTTCTGTTTTTATGAATTCTCTTTCTCTCAAGATTTCTCATGTAAGTGATACCAAAGAATATTTGTCTTTCTTTTTCTGGTTTATTCACTTAGCAAAATGCCCTCCAGATTGATCTTATTGTTGCAAATGACAGGATTTCTTTCTTCTTTTATGGCTGAATCATATCCTATTTTATGTATTGATACAGCACATTTTTTAATAAATTACAATATGTACATTTTTTAAATCCATTCACCTGATGATGGACATTGAAGTTGCCTTCATATCTTGGCTACTGTAAATAAAGTTTATAAATGCAAGAGTGCAGGTTTCTCTCAGAGATACTGATTTCATTTATTGAATATCCAGGAATGGGATTGCTAGATCACATGGTAGTTCAATTTTTAATTTTTGAGGTAGTTACTATTTTCCATTATGGTTATATAATTTTACTTCCATCACTAGCATATAAGAGTTTCCTTTTTTCCCACATTCTCACCAATATTTGTTGCCCACTATCTTTTTTTTTTTTTTTTTTTTATAATAGCTGTCCTAACAAGTGTGAGGAGATATTGTGGTTTCAGTTTGCATTTACTTGATATTAGTTGCTGTTGCGTATGATTTTTATATCTTATCCAAGAAATGATTGCTAAGATTAATGTCAAGAATATTTTTACCTATGTTTTCTTTCAGGATTTTCATGGTTTCAGGTCTTACATTTAAGTCTTTGATCTGTCTTGAGTTAATTTTTATGAGAAGTGTAAGATAGGGGTCCAACTTCATGTTTTTGCATTTGAATATCCAATTTTCCCAACATCATTTATTGAAGAGACTGTTCTTTCTTCATTACACGTTCTTGGCACCCTTATCAAAAGTTAGGTTACCATGAATAAATTGGTTTACATCTGGACTCTATTCTGTTCTACTAGCTTATGGGCCTGTTTCTATGCAAGTACCACACCATTTTGATTATTATAGCTTTATAGTCTGGCTTGAAATTAGGCAGTGTGATACCTTTTGTCATTTCATACAAATGTACAGTAGTTTTTGTTTTGTTTTTTTCCCCTAGGAAAAATGCTACTTGATTTTTGATAGAGATTTCATTAACTCTGTGAATCATTTTAGGTAGTATGGGCATTTTAACAATACTAATTCTTCCAATTCAAGAACATCGAATATCTTTATATTTAGTTGTGTATTCTTCTACCTTTTTTCATCAAGCTCTTATAGTTTTCAGTGTACAGGTCTTTCCCCTCTTTGGTTAAATTTATTCCTAAGTACTTTACTGTTTTCAATGCTATCCTAAATGGCATTACTTTTTAGATTTCTCTTTCAGATAATTTGTATTTAATGTACAGAAACAAATTACTTTGTTAAAGAACTACACAAAACACTGTCCAAACATATCAACAATATTTTGTCAATAGAATACAAAATTGCTTAACATGCCACTTGAAAAAGAGAAACAACAAGTGAAGATATGTAAATAACTTAGACTCCACTGATGGATGAATGCATAAAGAAGATGTGATGTATATATAATAAAGAAGGACAAACCTGACTTCATAACAGATCAATTCCTTTAGCTCTAACCCTTGTACTCTGTTGCTTGTGTTTAGTCATGCTTGCTCTGCATCTTTGTAAAAGAATGTTGCCTATAGCCTGAAATAACACATCATGGCCCATTCTCAATGCTCTGACCTTTAAAAGTATAACTCTTTTCCATTCTTATAGAGATACAAAATATCCAGAATAGAAAATAACAATTATATTATTGAAAGCTTATAGGAACATTGTGATCAGACCCACCTACGGAGCTGCAAGAACAAAAGAGTTTGCATTTGAATATTCCCTTCCTTTTTAGCATAAATAAATCTAAATTATAACTTGAGAAAGTTGGTTCTTTGGGACACTAGTCCACCATCTTCTCAGTCCACTGACTTTTCAAATAAAATTTGTATACCTTGCCCCAACAACTTATCTCTCAATCTATTGGCCAGTCATGCAGCAAGCAGTATGAATTTGGACTTGGTAACATACATACACAATGGAATATCACTCAACCACAAAAAAGTCATGACATTTGTGACAACATGGATGAAATTTGAAGGTATTACACTAAGTGAAATAAGTCAGACAGAGAAAGATAAATACCATATGATTTCATTCATATGTTGAATCTAAAAGAATAAAACAAGTGAAAAAATAAAATAAAAAGAAACTCATAGATACAGAGATCAAATTAGTGGTTACCAGAGGGGAAGGAGGTTGGCAGGTGGGTGAAATGAGTGAGGAGGTCAACTGTATGGGAAAAGATGACAACTGCAATTGCAGTGGTGATCACTATGTAGTACATACAAATGTTGAATTATAATGCTGCATATCTGAATGACATGTAATTAAAGAGGAAGAGAAATAACAAATCAAAAGAGCCAGAACTTACTCAACTTATCAAAGGTAAGTATGTGCCAATAGATTATACAATTACCCCAGTACTTATATTTGAAAGGTGATTAAAAAAAATACAATAAACCCATGTTTGTTTAAACTACTTTCATTATTCATAAATATTCTACATAAAATGTCATGTGTCAGAATGGCAAAGCATTATTATTGTGGTTGCTATACAGATTATTAACTGATGGCATAAGTGGTAGGTCTTTAAAACAGATTAAATATCAGATGGGAAAAAAATACTCAGCAGAGTAAAGTTTATTTTTTTTAATACTAACATGTATAGCTATGCATTAAAGATGCCGTGTAAGTGAAACAATTTTATGTAACTTGTCAACAATGATGATTTACTAATACCTCTCCTCAGTAATCTGCCTGCAATGCGGGAGATCTGGGTTCAGTCCCTGGGTTGGGAAGATCCCCTGGAAGAGGACATGGCAACCCACTCCAATATTCTTGCCTGGAGAATCCCCATGGACAGAGGAGCCTGGCAGTCTACAGTCCATGGGGTTGCTAAGAGTCAGATACAACTAAATGACAGAGCATAAAGTGAAAGTGAAAGTGAAGTCGTGTCTGACTCTTTGCGACCCCATGGACAGTAGCCAACCAGGCTCCACAGTCCATGGGATTTTCCAGGCAAGAATACTGGAGTGGGCTACCATTTCCTTCTCCAGGGGATCTTCCCAACCCAGGAATTGAACCCAGGTCTCCTGCATTGCAGACAGATGTTTTACCGTCTGAGCCACTAACTTGTTAGACTAAGCAGAGCTCCTCAGTAAAATGGCCTTTTCTTTGAGTCCTGTAGAGAAGTCTAGTGTCCAAAAAGTCACAGACAATAAGTAAGTCAGCTCTAGCCATTTTAAAAATGTGATGTTCATTCTGATTGTATAAATATGTTCAATCTAAATTTCTTAATACCTCAATTTGTTTGCACTGGTCTTTGGCTATATGGTTCACATATTTAAATCAACTGCCTTCTGAAATTCAGGGTTTTAGCCAGAATCTCAGTAAGACTTCCCTTGATATCTAGATTTAAATAAAAAGGGATTTACAAATTGTCAGCGTATCCTGAACAGAAAACCTTGTAAAACAGTAATAAACTGGAGGAATTGCTTGGTGTTAACACAAAGTAAACCTTGTAAACCTAGGAGATAGATAAACCTGCCAATAGAATCACAATTTTAAATGTGAGACTTTATTGAAGTGGTAAATTAGTAGAAGAAAGAGTTTTAAATCAGTTTATTGGTCTTTATGGTCACTTAAGTTGACTACTTGTAGCCGAAACTGCAGAAAGGAAGATAAATTAAGTAGAATCCACTAAAAAGAGCTGGAATTCATAGTGAACAGAGAGTGCAAAGAATCTCTCCTTAAAAAATAAAAGATAAAAACAAAAATTATACCATGTGTCATAAAAGACAAGTCAGTACAAGAATGTTTAAGAGTCAATTTTACTCATATTTTAAAGAAAGAAGGAGAGAAATTAAGTTTTGTTTCAGTACTGTCCATCACAGTTATCAACAACAGAGAGAAGAAAACAGCTATTCCAATTCTACCACCCTATCTTCTGTACTCAACCACTGTGTGTTTTGGTCAGTAATAAGGACTAAATTATGTCATATCCAAACTGAGGTTGAAATCTAATCTCCAGTGTGACTGTAACTGGAGACAAGGCCTTCAAGAAGGTAATTGAAAGTGAAAATATTAGTCGCTCAGTCATGTCCAGCTCTTTGCGAGCCCACAGACAGTAGCCTGCCAGGCTCCCCTGTCTGGGGAATTTTCCAGGCAAGAATACTGGAGTGGGTAGCCATGCCCTTCTCGAGGGGATCTTCCTAACCCAGGGATTAAACCCAGGTTTCCCACATCTGAGCCCAAGAAGTTAATTAAGGTAAACGAGATCATAAGGTGGATGCCCTAATTCAATAGGACAATTGTTTTTATAAAAAGAGAGAGATATACCAGGAATGGTCACATTGTGATGAAAAGGCCATCTGAGGACACAGTGAGTAGGTGACTGGCTGCAAATCAAGCAATTAGGCTTGAAGAGAATCTATGCTACCTGTAGCTTATCTTGGACTTCCAGCTTGCAGAACTGTGAGAAAATAAATTTGTTTTTTAAGGTACCCAATCTATGGTATTCTGTTATGACTGCCCTAGCAAACTAGGGCTTTATTTTATTTTTAATTCTAGCATGTATATGCTCATAAGCAAGATAAAAACTGTTCATCAGTAACTCTGTTACTGAAAATCAGGCTCCTCTTAAGAATGGAACCAATAAGCTTCTGCAGCTAACATATCTCTTGCGCATTGTTTTTATATTCTATAGAATAGGGGCATGGTCAGGCAGAAGGCAAACCAGCACTGCAGCAGTCAGTAACAACCACACAAGTACTGTGGCAGACACAACTGTGGCAGTCCAGTGCCTCTCAACACAAGACGAAAAGAGCAGACGCATAACACCATTACACTTGATTTGATGGTAGAAATAGGAAAGAACATCAGTTTGTGTGATCTGAAAAGAAACACTGGTAGTTCAATAAAAGAGTTTGTTTCCATGATCAAAATACAGAAGTCTGAAAAGACAGATACTGAGTACATTCAAACTTTGTGCAAACCATTGTTGTTTAATGCATAATTTTGAATTAAATCAATGATTTCTTTCCTGTGTACTCCAGTATACACATACGACAATCACCCCTATATTTTAGTTAGTCATACATGTCTTACATGGTAAAATCATAAACTCCTGGGCAAGAGAGGCACTTCATCTACTTATGATGTGCCCTACACAACTGAAACAGTTGTATGCAGTTTGGTTCTCTATGAACATTTATCACATTATAGAACTCTGAAACAGACTGGGGGTATCCACAATGAAATCATACTGTAGTTTGATTCTGGGCTCAATCCTCTTAGTGAATTTAGTTGAAATTAAATATATGTACTATATTTTCTGGTGCACAGTTTTTAGTGTATAAAAAAAGACATTAAAAAACATATCCTATAAACAAATCTTTGCTACTTTTCCAGGTTTTTTAAAAAATCACTGTCTATTCTGTGGACAGTTACAATATTGATGCAATTGTTTAGTTTTCATTAGGTTTGCAAGCTTCTGGCACATACTTCAAAAGCAACATTTAAGCAGAACATATCTAGATTGACTACTTTCATATGTATGGATGCTTCAGCCTTCCTCAAAATAACTTCTTAGAAGTTTCAATGCTATTTACTTGAGAGTCACAGAACACTAAGGCATGGATGATCAGATTCTGCTTTTCTAAAGGCAAAATCAATACTTTCTGTGATCTATGAAAGATTATTTCAAAAACCAAAGGTGAAATAGCAATATGTATGGAGAGTGAGCATATGCTTGTGTTGCATCCTAATATTTAAAACTACTATTTGGTAAGAAATCTTATCTTCAATTTTATAACCTATTTTGCATGAAGGCAAACTGCTTATCATTAATAAAAAGTCAATGACCTTACATCCTTTACTAAATATTTAAGGGGTCAGTTGATTTTTTTTTTTCAAGAAAGAGCTTTTTTCTAAGAAAATGTATGTTTACAAAGGATCTTTTATTCCCTATTTATTCAGGGGACCTGGGTATAGGGACTTCACTCATCTCCCCATAACATTCTATAGTTGCCAGAAGAATGAAAAAATGTATGTAACAAAGACTCAATGTTTGTTGACAACATAGTGGGTTATAAAGTTCTCGAATGTTCCTTAAGCATCAATACTAGATTTAAACTAAATTCACCAGTTTTACACAATAAGATACAGGAACAATAAATGCTGTATAAAATATTTACAAAGAGAAACTGATAAAAAATTAATAAAGTGATTAATAAGAGAGTGAAAAGTCACACCACAGACTGGGAGAATGGTGGTGGTGGTTTAGTCACTAAGTAGTGTCCAACTCTTGTGACCCAATGGACTGTAGCCCGCCAGGCTCCTCTGTCCATGGGATTCTCCAAGCAAGAATACTGGAGTGGCTTGCCATTTCCTTCTCCAGGGGATCTTCCTGACCCAGGAATTGAACCCAGGTCTCCTGTATTGCAGACAGATGCTTTACCGACTGAGCTATGAAGGAAGCCCTGACTGGGAGAATAATTCACAATATATAACCAACAAAAGACTTGTATCAAGAATATAGGAAGAACGGACAAATTGATAAGAAAAAGAGTATGTGAGAAAGTGTTCAATGTTAGTAATCATCAGAGAAATTAAAATTAAAACCTCCAAATATACCACCATACATTCATGAGAATGATAGAACCAAATGTTGGAGATGACATGGAGCAACTGCACCATTCAAACGTTCATGTTGGTGGAGGTGTCATTGGTATAAGTCCTTTAGAAAAGGTATAAGTGTCATTGGTATAAGGTGTCATTGGTATAAGTCCTCTTGCTGCTGCTGCTGCTGCTGCTGCTGCTGCTACTGCTGCTGCTAAGTTGCTTCAGTCGTGTCCGACTCTGTGCGACCCAGAGGACCCACCAGGCTCGCCTGTCCCTAGGATTCTCCAGGCAAGAACACTGGAGTGGGTTGCCATTTCCTTCTCCAATGCATGAAGGCGAAAGTGAAGTCGCTCAGTCGTGTCCGACTCTTAGCGACCCCATGGACTGCAGCCTACCAGGCTCCTCCATCCATGGGATTGTCCAGGCAAGAGTACTGGAGTGGGGTGCCATTGTCTTCTCTGAGAAAACCTCTTGGGCAGTGTCAACTAAAGTTAAACACAAGGCAACCTAGTGACTTAGAAATTCCACTTCTGTATAAACATTCAAAAAAAGGAGTGTACACATTCTACCAACCCATGAGAATAATAATAGCTAACTCATTATAGCTGAAAACTGGAAACAATCATATAAATCCAAATGACCACCAACCACAGAGTCAAAGTTAGGAGATTCACATCTGAATCCTTTAAGGTACCATGCAGATCAGATTTTTTTTTTAACTAAGTTAATTTGTGACTATTTTACTAGATTTTTATCAAAAATCCTTTGTTTCATATGACTAACATACTTTTGTGATGTCTATAATGCACACTTTAGCATTACTATTACAGGAAAATATTTTAAAATTATTTCCCTATATTTTTCAGAATAAAATGTCAATATTAAGTAAAATATTAATATGAAATTGATATTTTCACAAAAGATGGGTAATTCATCATTTTAAAATATATATATTCATTTTTAAATGGGAAATTTAAAGAAATATTAATATCTATTTTGTAGTTTTTAAATTCTCACACTTATAAGCTAATTTTAAGTGAACTAATAATTTTTATTTTATAAAAATATTTATTACACAAAAGAACAGAAAAGCATATTTAAAATAGTTACAAAAGTTCCAGAAAAAGTTGACCATAGAAAAGCCTTGGTTATTGCTCCTTATTACCACTTGATGTGTAAGTCATTGGCAGATTATTGCTACTTTCAGAAAACAAAATAATTTGTTAGTTATCAGCATTATAGCTTAGAAAAATTAAGTACTTTGAGATTATTTTTTCAAGTTATAATGAAAATTTCTAAATAAACCCAAAAGAAGAGACAGCAGAGCAGTACAATGAACTCTCATGTTCTAATTACCCAACTTTGGTAGCTTTCAATTTTTTCATTGTTCTTTGGGCAATTTTTTAAAAATCAAGTTTTCAATAATCCCAGGAAAAACCTTTAAACACTGCAGTGAATTAAGATTAATTAAACATTTCTGAATCTTTGAAAGATTCCATCACTTAGGATGGAATCATTCCTTTTACTCTGGATGATTTAGTTCAACTTTATTGGGCTAACCCCAGGGAAAAAGTTTATTTTCTGAAACCAAACTTAGAATATCAAACCAGAGTCCAAAGGCACTGCACTCATCCTAGTCATGACTCACTGTTTTCTTAGAGGTCTAGCAAGATGCTCTAGAACCACTGGCACATGTAACAACATGGGTAGATCTTAAAAATCATTACGCTATGGAAAAGGCACAACACACAAATGGCTGCACACTGAACGATTCCATTTTTTATGGCATTTTGAAAGACAAAATTCCAAGGGCAGAAATCACATCAGTGTTTACCAGGAACTGGAGATGAAGGGAGGAGACTGAATGCAACGTGATTTGATGGGACTTTTGTGAGTGATAGGAATACTGTATAGCTTGACTGTGGTGGTGCTTAAATAAATATATATATTTGTCAAGAAGCATCAAGGTGTACACACAAGAAGGGAGAATATTATAAGGGTAAATTATACCTCATTTTACGTAGTAAGTCTTAAATAAAAACAAGCAAAAATCCTTACTAAACTGTCTGATGGATCACGTATAGAGAAGTCTACCATCTTTCTTGATTGGAATAACACATTATTAACGAGATTTAAGCTGTTTAAGGTGTTTGATTTAAGAAAACCTTTTCATAATTTTGGTATTCATCAAGGTTCTAATTAAATAAAATAGCCTATATTGTGTCTATTTTTTAAATAAACGCAGTGCTGTACATTAATTATTTAAAAATTCCATGATGTCCACCACATGAACTTAGCAAGGTCTTCTAGAATTTGTACTTACTATACCAGAGTACTTAATTCTATACAATCTTTTGTCATCTTCAATTTAGTCAGCATACTTTCTTCATAGAAAATATTGTTCCATGTTGAATCATTCTGAATGTGTTCTGTTTGCTTAATTGTGGGGCGGAGGGGAGGTGCAGTTATACTGGATTATATGGGACATGACATTTGTATATGGTAAGGATTTAAATAAACTGATGAAATTTAAAGATACTAAAGACTGATAAAATATTTTTGTCTTTGTAAGTGAAGTTACATTATGTCCTGATGTTATAATTAAGTTCTTTCTTTGAAAGGAACATTTTAAATATTTCTTTTACATGCCACTAGTGTTATATTAACTAAATCATACACATTATTGATGTTTCTTTCCTTTGGTTCTCTTGACTTTTATATTTTTAAAGGCACTTATATATCTTAAAGAAAAATGTAACATTAAAATTTTGTATACAAATATACCTTGAATTATCATATGTTTGTTCTATATTAATAACATAAATATCTATAGGTAAGTAAACCCCACTATTTTAGATTATGCCATGGTTTGTTTGAACTTGTAATACTACCCTTCCAAATTGTTCTATAAAACACACACAGAGACACACACAATCTCAACTGAAAGAAATTTTCTTTCATTACAGATTCCAGTTCATTCTTAAGTTAGTATTAATATAATTATTTTCAAATATAGAACAAAATGTTTCCTCTACTAACAAATAAGAACATACATCTGTCATTATTGGAAACTATGCCATATACTCAGATTTTAGGTTAGATTGTAAACTATTTTAAAGCCCTCTATTATGACATGTACAAAGACATTTGAAATAGTATTATATTTGCAGACATTTTTTTAGAGTTAACATTAGTATAGGTAGATAGTTCTAAGCACTATAAAGTCCTTAACAGTTTATTTTTGTATATTAATGTCAGTAATTACATATCTTTCAAGATTCTTAAATAGGAAAATTATAATACAAGAGAAGGAAACAACATCATTTTTAAACTAACTGGATATTTGAGTTCATAATGTCTTCTTCCTGTTAACCTACTTACTCAGGAATATCTTAACTTCCTAAGAGAGACATCTACAACTGATTCTCCTCTTGAGTCTTTTTTCCCAGGCATTTAAGAAAGTCAGAGAATTCAAAGGAGTAAAAGAGCAGGAGGGACTCACTTACAGATCTGGATATGATTTAGGACACACACATTGAGGTTTAGCTGATCTTAAACATACAGATTTATCTATTTCATCTTTCATAATGTCTTCATTATTACACTACATATGGAAATGTCAATGAAACCTATTAAACTAGAAAATACTTTATGAAAGTTATAAAATGTTAGTTTGCATTACATTTCAAACAAGAATTGTGGCTAATTCAAAGCACTGTTCATTCTCGCTCTTTTTCTAATTCAGTGTCTGTGATACTGCAAACTCTGTGGGCATCTAAAAGGTCATTTTCTAATATATATCATTAGCCCTTGGAATTGGGAGGAAACCACCCAAGAGTAGTGGCATGATTGCTTTCATTTCTAGACATAACATATGTCATCTGGGTGAAAGTCATAGAAAGAATACAGAAATAAAAAAGTGTGAACTCTACCCATAAAAGAGGAAATATGTTCCAAAAATTTATTTGAAACAGATGAGGAGTAACTAAATAAAAAAAAAATAGATAACTATAGAAAGGCATTATCATAAACGGCATGAATTTTTTTCAAGGTACTTTTAGGAAAAAACACGCTTTCTTTTTCCATAATTTTTTTTCAAATAATACTTTCCAAGTATCTTGAATCAAGTTCTCATTATATTCTAGGAAAAAGACATGGGTCCTGCTATGAGGAGGCTTGCCCCATGATTGAAAAGATAGAAGAGGACCCACATTTACTCAAAACATAACTGAAGAAGAAATCCCCAAGTAACCAATTTTATCACAACATGCCAAAATTGGCAGAATTGGGAATTAAGCACTAAATTCAATTTTTAATAAATAAATTTACATTTTTACACACATTCTCTATAGACGTATAATTCACACCTACAACTATAATCATAAAAGTGTAGTAAATAAAGAATTTCAGAACATAGGACGTTGGTTGAAGAGACAACAATAAAAAGTCAGGAATAAATCATTCCTTAAAACACTTATGGATAGTCTCATGTATATTTTAAAAAAATAAAAATATTAAGAAATGCCAGATTACGGAGAAAAAGGCAGTTTTACAAAATCATTTTATGAAAGTGATTCATCTTACCTCAGCTACCAGTTGTTGAAGAGATGGTGAAGCAACAGAGTGGAGACTTGAGTTACCCCTTATAGGACTGTGGAGACTAATGTAAGCCACAACATTTCTCTGCAGAACCTTCCTGAAATCCTGAAATTTAAAAAAAAAAAATATATATATATATATATATATCTTTAAGATAAGTAAAAGTGACAGATTCTAGTTTATCAGTTACATGTTGAAAAATAAACATGTCCTACTTAAAATCATTACCGTGCATACTTTATATTTTGTATTTAAAGCAATCTCTTACTATTTAATAGAGTAATCAAGGGTCATAAATGTATTTTAAATAACGGTAGCAAGGGTAGTATTTAAATATTTAAATACAATATTTAAAATGCATTTTAAATAAGTATACTCCTTATTGTATACCCATACAATATACAATATTTTAAAGCACGTTCATGTCCCTCAAAAATGTAAAATTTTAAGAGAAAAATATCCTTATATGGTTTATATAGTATGAGATTCAACTTCAGAATACAGGATGGAATATTTGCTGTATGACAGCATTTTATAGACTTTGAATTAGAGAACAGACATGGATAAATCACTTCAGTGTTTGCATAAAGTGGCTCTTTATTCTGAACAAAATAGGGCATAATACAATTGTGGCCCTGCACAGATTACCTGAAATAAAACCTGATGCATTTCACCCATAAACTAGCATAAAATGATTCAATACATTAGTTATTTCACTTCTCTGCTAAACACAAATTCCAAAAACTGAAGACCACTGATCCTATTGATAAGTTACTTCTAAGAAGCCCTTCTGTTATTTTCTTCCTTTTCCTACACAAATATTTAATGGGTAATTATCATGGTGTCAGTTCTATAGGAACACCCTAAAAATTGTATTACTTCATGCCTTAAAAATATTTTTTTCTTCTTCCAACACTATCAGATGAAAGTCTGTACAGGCTTATATATCCAGCACATCAATATTATTCTTAGTTTATGTTGAAAATTCAGTTATACTTCTGTAAAAGAGGTGAAAAGACAATTCATTTTAAAATAAATATTTTGAATAGAAATGATGAACTTTAAGCTTAAGTACTCTGCTTTATACATAATGTTGTTATTAAAAATGTTCATTATTACACAAGAGCTATAAAAAAAAAGCTTCTATTAACATACTACCACACTGACAATGTCTATAAGTCAGTCCATTTAATTCTAATGAGAACCTCATAACATAGACATTAGTACATTTTTAGGAGGAATCAAGCCTTGGAGAAATTATTCTTGCCTAAGATCACATGTTCTATTGTATAGAAGATTTGAACTCTGATTTCTTTGATTACAAAATCTATAGTATTTCCATTATAGCCTGAGATGAAGATTCTTCACAGGAGAGATGGTACATTTTTTTAAAGAACCTATTTAGTAGGATGTCATAATTCTCTTCAAGGATCAAAATCAGTATTGAGTCAAATATCTAATAACTCTATCACTATAAATTCCATCTGACCAGTATAGCCTAATACTTTTAATTATAACTCTGCATTTCAAGGGCATCCTGAGCAAAACAAAATTAGAAAGGGCATCATGACCTGTCAACAAGTTCTTTCCTCACTTATCTTCATTAGGGAATATATTTAGTGCACAAATTGGTTTCATCTAAAAGAAAAAAGTCTTCCATTTTCACAAAAAGTAGGTTTGATAAGAGTAGACAGAACAGGAAAACTAAGTTTTCTAAATTCCTCCTCAACCTGATTGTTACAAAAATACTCCATGAACTATACCGAAATAATCTAAGATACAGTAGTTTACAATAGTATATTTTATGAGCTAATAATTAAATTACACAGTATTCACTATTTTCTTTATTATATATTTTTGCTCATCTAGTCATGGAAAAAGCCAGAAAGTGATTGGGTGTATAATTAGTTGTCAAATATGCATATACATATAAATACTTTAAGACAGAGGTCTCTAACCTTTTTGAATAGGAAGAGCATTTTCTATAAGAAACATTTTTTTCCTATGGACTCTTACAGTATAACAGTTGTATTTTTAGTATCTATTGTTTGAGAAAGTATAAAATGACCAAAAGGTACAACAGAGTCAATAAATAAAATATTTTATTAACTACAAAAAATATTTACTTAAGGTGAAAATATAATCGCTCACATACATAAAAGGTCACAATAGTGAATTAATTTATGGTTACCATGCATGATGCTCAAATAAATTCCAGGACTATTTGCAATATACTTCCCCATGCAGAAGAGTTAGTGATATTTAGGAATTTAAGTTAGGAACTACTATTGTTGCACAAGCCTACTTTGAGAACACAACTTATAAATATGTGTGCTAAGTTAGAATTAAAATGAATTGACTGAAAATTATTATGGAAAAGGCTGTATGAAATACTGGAATAAATTTTTTTAAAGAATCTTAAAGATATTTTCTTAAAATGTGCCTTATTGCTACAAGAAAACTAAAACATTGTTTTCTTTGTGATAAAAAATTTCTGAATTATTAAAATCAGCCCATATCACATATGTACTCCCCAAATTATTTTTTTCAATTGTAAAGTAAGGAATTTAGAATAGAAGTTTGAGAGATTGCTTTAGTTAATACATTTTACATCTTACTAAAAATTTTTCAGCTTTAAAAGATTCTGTCAGCAATGGAATTTCTTTATTTGAATTAGTTTTCTTGAGTAATTGAAAAAATTCATACACTAATTTAAATACAGAAAAGTATTTTGATTTCCAATGTATGAATCTTGATAAACTTTACAACTGTAAAATTTTTCTTGTTTTGAAACATCTTTCTCTAAAATTAAAAAAGAGGTTTTCTAGCTTCATTTGTATACTTTTTTGATTGTTTTTTGATAGCCCATAGCCATTTTGTGCATTTTTGAGTGATTAAATGAAAAACGAAACGAGAATTTCTCATTATATATTTGGTATTTTTCCCTCTAAAGCTGACATAGTAAACAAACTAGAATATCAAATGTTTTTATTTTTCCTAGTTAAACTTATGTAGGTTTTTAAAAATTCTTATTTCTGTTAAAATTCTTTTTATAAAATCATAAGAGTAAATAGAAAATCTAAGAGTTTTATGATGTTTATTGCTATAAATGTGGAATCAATCCAAAGTTGTCATATCCCATTAAAAACATAGTGTATTTGTGAGACACAGACACATCAGATGCATTTAAAAATTTATTCCAGTTGTATTCTAACTATAATCCATTGCATACAAGATTTCCTTTGAACAATGGCTGGGTGGTGGTTTAGTCGCTAAATTGTGTCTGACTTGCGACCCTATGGACTATAGCCTGCCAGGCCTCTCTGTCCATGGGATTCTCCAGGCAAGAATACTGGAGTGGGTTGCCATTTCCTTCTCCAAAACAAAGGCTAGCTAAAGTAGTTAGGCAAGTAGGCAGGTAAGTAGATAGGTAGAGATGCAAGTAGAAAAGGAGGAGCAGGGAGATGGGGTGTAAGAATAGGAGGAAGGACTGATGGGAGGGCAAAAACATGGCAGAAAAAAAGAAATTGCTTTTTTCAGTGCAATCTCTATATTGTTTAGGTAAGATATAATGCC
The DNA here is from genome assembly GCF_000754665.1 of Bison bison bison. NCBI lineage: Eukaryota > Metazoa > Chordata > Mammalia > Artiodactyla > Bovidae > Bison > Bison bison. The sequence continues at coordinate 2,621,069 of NW_011494736.1, read as the reverse complement.
AAGTTAATACACATTTAACACATAAGATTGTTTCCTAATTTCAGAAAATTGCTAGAAGGTTTATAAAAAAAAGGTAATGGTATGTATCACTTGATCACTTCTTATCCAGTTCCTGTCAATCTAAGGATTGACATAATAACCAGGTAAACCCCAGTGCAGGTATATTAGAGTCTGTAGGTCTGGTAGCAATAAGAATAAGATAGTTGCAGACCACACACAATTCACTGTGGTCTAAATCTAACTCCTTAGCATTCTTAGAGGTGATCACAGCAAGTGAGGGAGAAGGCAATGGCACCCCACTCCAGTACTCTTGCCTGGAAAATCCCATGGATGGAGGAGCCTGGTAGGCTGCAGTCCATGAGGCTGCTAAGAGTCGGACACGACTGAGTGACTTCACTTTGACTTTTCAGTTTCATGCATTGGAGAAGGAAATGGCAACCCACTCCAGTGTTCTTGCCTGGAGAATCCCGGGGACAGGGGAGCCTGGTAGGCTGCCGTCTATGGGGTCACACAGAGTCGGACACGACTGAAGTGACTTAGAAGCAGCAAGTGAGCATACAGAACACTCTGGTTGAGATGCACATTCCTGTGAACGGCTTCATCAGTTTTACCTTGTCTACTCTAGTCCAGAGAGTAAGAGAAAGCGAGAGATAGAGAGCATGACAGTGCAATTATGAGAGCAAGGCACAATAATTACTGTACATTTACCTCTCCCCATTCATATGAGCCAATATTTCCAAAAGCTGTTCCTCCCCATGAGCAGAAAACAATAGTACGGTCTGGTCTCCACCCTCTCTTAACTCTTAACATCAAGGCCCGGATAAAAGCTGTGATGACGGCAGTGCTGCTGGCCCATTCTTGTCTATTATAACTGTGAGCAGTATGATGATGGCTGCCAACTATGACATAACGGTCTGGAAATGGAAGGAAACAAGAGCCACTGAAACATAATATAAACCTTAACAATAAATTTAATGACATTTACATAATCCTATTGCACAACCAAGCAACAATTATGCAAAATTATTCTAATAATTAGGACTATGTTAACATTTTTCACCCACTGTCTTGATTCACACATCTGTGTATATCAAAGCAGAGGCAGCTGCTGAGCTCAATTATGAATCCAAAGCTTAGATCCATATTACTGTCCTTTGAAATATGCATATTAATTAATGAAGTATACAAATATGCCACAATGAAAACCTTATCTAACATTTTTCCAGAATCGTAGTGGAAAGTGCCCTATAAACAATGTGTATATGCTCAGTAAATATTAATGAACTATTCTTACATTTGATGGGACAATTATTCAGTCACTGTAAATGTTAAAAATTTGGTACACATGTAGGAATTTTGCAATAAATGAAGTTTTTAGGGAACCAGTTTTCATTTCTAACTTATAGTTTTAACCCCTCTCCTTTCCTTGATGGAAAAAAATCATCGTAAAAAGTCATCCAACTACTCTTTTTTCACATATTTTATTTCATAGAATCATACATTACTAGAAAGGTCCCCATGACACATGGATGGGTTCTGAACAACATATTTAACTGACTATTGTCAGTAATAAGGTAGTACAAATGCATCTCCAGAGTTTCCTCTGATTTTGTTGCCTGTGAATGTTGTTGGCACACATCTAAATTTACTTCAGCAAGTAGCCCTATAATTTGTGTAAAAATGTTTTTCTTCATTACGTGTCATTTTCTGAGCAGATGTTCCATAGCATGATGGTTAAGTGTGCAGAGTTTAAGGGCTTCCTGCTTGGGATGGAATCCGGGGTATTTGACTTACTAGTTGTATGACCTTGCCAAGCTTGTTCAGGTGCTCATGGCAACGTCTTCAACCATAAAATGGGTATAAAATAGTGCATACATCATCTTTTTCTTTTTAATTTTATTTATTTTTAGAAATTTTATTGGAATATAGTTGCTTTACAACGTTGTGTTAGTTTCTGGAATACAAGAAAGTGAACCAATGATATCTATACCTATATCCCCTTTCTTATATTTCCATCCCAGTTAGGCCATCAGAGAACACAGAATAAAGATCCTGTGCTATACAGTAAATTCTCATTATCTATTATATATAGATATAGATATATCCTCTTGGTATCCATGTTTATTCTCTACAACTGTGTCTCTATTTCCATTCAGTTGTTTGGAATTTTACGTAAGTAAAGCACTTTCAATAGCTCCTGATACACAGTAAGTACTACACATGTGTGGAATGAGTAAATCACCTCTTGGCTTCATGGCATCAAAAAGCTCCTTTACAGGAAACATTACTGAGTGAAGCAATTTTAGTTTTCCTCACTGATATTGGAACCAACAATGAATTTAATCCATCAACAGTGTATTAACATTTAATTAATGGTATATATAGTATGACTGCTCAGACGGTAAAGAATCTCCTGCCTGTAATGCAGGAGACCTGGGTTCAATCCTTGGGTCAGGAAGATGCCTTGGAGAAGGGAATGGCAACTCACTTCAGTATTCTTGACTGGAAAACGCTATGGACAGAGGAGCCTGGCGGGCTACAGTCCAATAGTTCTCAAAAAAAAAAAAAAAAAAGAGTTGGACACTGCTGAATGACTAACACACACACATACAGTTTGCCTGCAATGTTGAATTGATTCACTCAGATATGTGTAAAAATTCTGTTTGGAATTGTCTGTGTTCTAGGTAAGTGGTGAGTAAGTGTTATTTGCTCAGTTGTGTCTGACTATTTACAACCCCATCGACTGTATCCCGCCAGGCAACTCTGTCTATGGAATCATCCGGCCAGAATACTGGAGTGGGTTGCCATTCTCTTTTCCAGGGGATCTTCCCAACCCAGGAAGAGAATCCAGGTCTCCTGTACTGCATGCAGATTCTCTACCATCTGAGCCGCCAGGGAAGCCCTCATTCTAGATAAACCATATCTAGAAAACTAAATACTAATTGATGCCATTTCTAATTTTCAGAGCCATTAAATAAAGCATGTGAATGATCAATATTTTTGTGTAAAGTGCAAATAAACATGAGAAACATATTATACATTAAGGAATACTATTAAACTGAGTTTAAAAAGTTGGTGTTTTTTTTCTACATTGAGTGTCAATAAGGAAAGCTTTTCTATCCTAAATCTAGTATAATTCAGTACAATATTTTCTTCAAAAATAACTAAGAAATGTAGCAATGATGATAAATATTTCTAATACTTCAATTAGAGATTATTATGATGGAAATTTACTAAAATGGTTGAAATGCGACAGCAGTAATCTCCAAAATCATTTATATCTTGCATTTAAAGATATAATCAGAGGTTGTTCAATATTGATACTGTATCAATATTGAATACAATATCAATATTGTATTGATATCAAACAGAAGATGCCCATGAATTTTTAGAGTTGGCAGGCAGGAAACTTGGCAGGGATGTTAAACTTGATCTCAAAATTCCCTGACTTAGCAATTATGGGGTCAATTTGACTAAAATAATGGAGATGGATAATTCTCCAAAAAGAACTTGAGTAAATATCCCTACCAAATAAATAGAGGTGGCACAAATGTACTAAAAGACTTGCATTCTATATTGTGTATAACAAGCACCACACACAGTGATGTCCTTCAGTCTCACAATGTATTCAGAAGTGTTGACGTTAATTAGATAATTAATGTATTTGTGAGTTATTTTCACTTCTTTAGCCTATACAGCATCATCTGAAGTTTCCATAAGATCCCATAACAAGGTATAAAACTATTTAAAATTTATCCAGGTGAACTTTTTCATAAGCATCTTCAAAACCTAAAGCCACACAGACATTAGGCAGAATTGTCGGTGAACCAAGAATCGGGATGGGACACAGACTAACACTGAAATATTTGAAACCAAAATTTTTATTAAAAAAAAAATTAAAACTAAAATATTTTATTTTTTTAAAATATGGTCTTTAAAAAATCAAAATCTTCAATGGTGTAATAGTGAATAAAAGAAAAACAATGACTTCTATAGCTTTCACTCAAAGGTACATGCCAGTTTAACAAATCTAAACTCTGTGTTTTCTGTTTTGTTTCCCCTCTTATACTCTTTAGTATGATTTATCTTTGAAGAGATTTGGTATGAAATAGAATAAAGACCTGTTTCTTGCTTTTATATATCACCCACCCCTTAAAGTAGCATGAACCTAATTACCTCTAAAGCAGGACATTTAACTATGACATTGTTATAGAGCATTTGTGATATGTAAGATGGGATTCCTGGGAGCTCAGACAGAAAAGAATTCACTTGGCAATGCAGGAGACCCCAGTTCAACCCCTGGGTCAGGAAAATCCTGTGGAGAAAGAAATAGTAACCCACTCCAGGACTCTTGCCTGAAGAATTTCACGGACAGAGGAGCCTGAAGGGCTACAGCCCATGGAGTTCCAAAGAGTTGGACACGACTGAGCAACTAACACACTATATAAGATATAGATTATAAATACTTGGGTCTACTTACCTGGAAAAGTCACACCCTTTAAATATCCAACAACATTAGTAACTGTTTCAAATTTTGTGACTGTTTGAATTTTCATGTTCACAATTCTTTCCTCTGCAAAAAAAAAAAAAAAAATCAAAAACAAAACTAAAATATACTTGATTTTCTTAATTCTGCTGTTTTAATTTTTATTAAAGCATCCAAATTCATTTATAATATATCATCAAATTATTCCAAACAATTTAACTTTTCTAGGTAACAAATGTCACACTTTTTGGCAAATATGCATTGGAAAGTTTGTGTAGACAATTTTAGGTGCTTATTATTCAATGATGACTAAGATGCAATTTCTAGCTTCATAGAACTGTAGAGCCATAAAAGGGCTATTTTTTAAATTTTTATTTTTTAAAATTTATTTTAATTGGAGGCTAATTACTTTACAATATTGTGGTGGGGTTTTTTGCCATACATTCACATAATTCAGCCATGGGTGTACATGTGTTTTCCAACGTGACCCTCCTTCCCACCTCCCTCCCAAAAGGGCAATTTTAAACTTCATATTAAAAATAACAATGGGGTTAAAAGGGAAAACACACAGAACAGGATCTCAAGGATATGTGGGCAGTTCTATTTAAAAAAAAAATAATAACAATAATCAGATAAAAATATTTCCAAACAATTTTAAATACTTGCCTAGCTTCAAAACAAAATCACACGTGGAGATAATTTTACCTTTTCTCTTTGATTCATTACTACATTGTCACTTTGAAAACTGGAAAGCATTACACAAATTAAAAGAATAAAGATTTTTAAAGCTACATATATTTTCAAATATTGGAGTTTTGTGCTTATGTTTCTATGTCTCTCACCTCTCTTCTAAATCTCTGCCAACTGCTCTGCCTCATTGAGTTTTTCTATTCATGCTAAATAGTAAAAAAATCGACAGCAAAGAAGCAAAGACACCAATCAGAAAGGACTTCAGTCACAGCCCTGAAGGGATCTCTGAAGGTCTTTGAAGATCACAAGTGTTAATCCTGTATTTGATGGATCCTGGAACTACCGCACAATTGCACTCATCTCACACGCTAGTAAAGTAATGCTCAAAATTCTCCAAGCCAGGCTTCAGCAATATGTGAACCATGAATTTCCAGATGTTCAAGCTGGTTTTAGAAAAGGCAGAGGAACCAGAGACCAAATTGCCAACATCCGCTGGATCATGGAAAAAGCAAGAGAGTTCCAGAAAAACATCTATTTCTGCTTTATTGACTATGCCAAAGCCTTTGACTGTGTGGACCACAATAAACTGTGGAAAATTCTGAAAGAGATGGGAATACCAGACCACCTGACCTGCCTCTTGAGAAACCTATATGCAGGTCAGGAAGCAACAGTTAGAACTGGACATGGAACAACAGACTGGTTGCAAATAGGAAAAGGAATACGTCAAGGCTGTATATTGTCACCCTGTTTATTTAACTTCTATGCAGAGTACATCATGAGAAACGCTGGGTTGGAAGAAGCACAAGCTAAAATCAAGATTGCTGGGAGAAATATCAATAACCTCAGATATGCAGATGACACCACCCTTATGGCAGAAAGTGAGGAGGAACTAAAAAGCCTCTTGATGAAAGTGAAGGAGAGTAAAAAAGTTGGCTTAAAGCTCAACATTCAGAAAATGAAGATCACTGCATCTGGTCCTATCACTTCAT
>NW_011494736.1:2602770-2614804 GCF_000754665.1 Bison bison bison | reverse complement strand
TAAAAGACACTCCTTGGAAGGAAAGTTATGACCAACCTAAATAGCATATTAAAAAGCAGAGACATTACTTTGCCAACAAAGGTTCATCTAGTCAAGGCTATGGTTTTTCCAGTGATCATGTATGGATGTGAGAGTTGGACTGTGAAGAAAGCTGAACACTGAAGAATTGATGCTTTTGAACTGTGGTGTTGGAGAAGACTCTTGAGAGTCCCTTGGACTGCAAGGAGATCTAACTGGTCCATCCTAAAGGAGATCAGTCCTGAGTGTTCATTGGAAGGACTGATGCTAAAGCTGAAACTCCAATACTCTGGCCACCTCATGCGAAGAGTTGACTCATTGGAAAAGACCCTGATGTTGGGAGGGATTGGGGGCAGGAGGAGAAGGGGACGACAGAGGATGACATGGCTGGATGTCATCACCAACTCGATGGACATGAGTTTGAGTGAACTCCAGGAATTGGTGATGGACAGGGAGGCCTGGCGTTTTGTGATTCATGTGGTCGCAAAGAGTCAGACACAACTGAGTAACTGAACTGAAGTGAACTGGGCTGTCTGAGGACTGGGGCGGTGGGGAGGAAGAAACTGGTAGAAAGGTAGTTTCCCTAGGAGACATTCTAGGGCAGCCAAGTAAAACTGTTGGGGAGGGGGTGACAATTAGAAAGCAGCTAATGCAAACTAGGGGCTTCCCTCATGGCTCAGTGAGTGGTAAAGGATCTGCTTGCCAATGCAGGAAGTATCGGTTTGATCTTGGATATGGAAGATCTTCTGGAGGAGGGAATGGCAACCCATTCCAGTGTTCTTTTTTTTTTTTTTTTAATGCATATAATTTTATTTATTGGCTATACTGGGTCTTCATTGGTGCATGGACTTTTCTCTAGTTGCAGCAAGTAGGGGCTATGTTCTAGTTGTGGTGCACTTCTCATTGCAATGGCCTCTGCTGTTGCTAAGCATAGGCACCAGGGTGCTCAGGCTTCAGTAGTTTTAGATCCTTGGCTCCAGAGCCCAGGCTCAGTAGTTGTGGTGCACAGGCTTAGTTGCTCTACAACATGTGGGATCTTCCCTGACCACGTATTGAACCTGTGTCTCCTGCACTGGCAGTCAGATTCTTTACCGCTGAGCCACCAGGGGAGCCCTCCACTCCAGTATTCTTGTCTGGAAAATCTTGTGGACAGTGGAGCCAGAGGGCTACAGTGCATGGGGTTGTAAAACAATCAGACGCAACTAAGTTCAAAAAAAAAAAAAAATGCAAGACACACACACTTTGCTGACAAGAAGTTGAAATTGAACTTCTTCCTGCCAGATGAAACTATTATGGCAAATAAGTTGCTTCTTTCTTTGTAGTATGAACACTCAGTTGTGTCCAACTCTTTGTGATCCCATGGACAGTAGCCCACCAGGCTCCTCTCTGCATGGAATTGTCCAGGCAAGAATACTGGAGTGGGCTGCCATTCCCTTCTCCAGGGGATCTTCCTGACCCAGGAATAAAACCTGTGTCTCCCACACTGCAGGAAGATTCTTTATCTGAGATACTCTGAGATTCTTTATCTCAGATTCTTTATATGAGCCACCAGGGAAGCCCAAAATACTGGAGCGGGTTGCCATTTCTTCCTCCAGGGGATCTTCCCAATCTAGGGATCCAACCTGTGTCTCCTGCATTTCTTTACCACTGAGCTACTTTGAACATGCCAAAGTAACAGCTCAAATAGAAAATCACTACACTAAAAAAATTATAACTAAAACAAGAGTAAAGAGACTTGAAGAGAATACCTGAGTGCCTTATATATGAAAAAAGAAAATCTACTTAGAACTGAGCATTGTGGTTCTAACTAAGGAGCTACATGTTTTTGTTTACTTTTTAAAATTCAGTATACTTTGTTTTTATAGAGCAGTTTCAAAAACATAGATGAACAGAGCAGAAAATACAGGATTCCCAAACACCCTTTCTCCCCTGCCACTATTTGGCATCTTGCATGCATGCATGCTCAGTTGAATCCAGCTCTTTGTGACCCTATGAACTGTAATATACCAGGAACATCTTCCATTAGCATGATCAATACCTGTTACCAGTAATAAGACAATATTAATAAGTCCATAAATTTCATAAATCACATTGTTTTACTTGTTGTACTATGCATTCTATGGGTTTTGACATAAACAGAATGACAGGTATGCACCATTATAATATCACATAAAATAATTTCATTGCCCTAAAAATTTTCTGTGCTGTACCTGTTTATTTTTTACTCTCTCCCTTCCTCTTAAGCTCCTGGCAACCACTGATCTTTTAAATGTCTCTACAGTTTTGCCTTTTCCAAAACATGATAGAGCTGGAATCATATGTTTGTTTTTAACATTTAATTCCCTGTTCTAGTTTTGTTCCAAACAGTTCAGATAAATGAACTTTAGATGAGGGAGTCATGACCTTATAGTTGTTGTTTTTAATATTTTTATTTTATTTTTGAGTTAGATACAGCTGAAGAATCATCTCTGGTTTTCTAAGATTCAATATTAACTTTTTTCAAGTTCAGCAGTAAGAAAACCTGTATGTACAAATTTACTGCAAACTATTTGAAATATTGCCTTATGATATAGTGCCTTACAATTTATAATACCATTGACACACAAACATACTAATTCTTCCCTGTGGCTCAGACCAAAGAATCTGCCTGCAAGGCAGGAGACCTGGGTTTGATCCCTGGGTCTGGAAGATCCCTTGGAGAAGGTAGAGGCAACCCATCCCAGTATTCCTGCCTGGAGAATTCTATGAACAGAGGAGCCTGGAGGCTACAGTCCATCGGGTTGCAAAGAGAAGGATATGACTGAAAGACACACACAAACACACATACACACTCTCACTCACTCACTCATACACTAATTCTCACTGGATCGTTTTTTGTTTTTCCATGAAACATTAATGAAGCAACTTCATTAATATTAATATTGAGTTCTTATTTATGCATGGATTTGTTATTATCAATGCTAATATAACTCATTTTAACAGGGCCATAGTGTTTCCAGTGGTCATGTATGGATGTGAGAGTTGGACTGTGAAGAAAGCTGAGTGCCAAAGAATTGATGCTTTTGAACTGTGGTGTTGGAGAAGACTCTTGAGAGTCCCTTGGACTGCAAGGAGATCCAACCAGTCCATTCTGAAGGAGATCAGCCCTGGGATTTCTTTGGAAGGAATGATGCTAAAACTGAAACTCCAGTACTTTGGCCACCTCATGTGAAGAGTTGACTCATTGGAAAAGACTCTGATGCTGGGAGGAATTGGGGGCAGGAGGAGAAGGGGACGCCAGAGGATGAGATGGCTGGATGGCATCACCAAGTCGATGGACGTGGGTTTGAGTGAACTCTGGGAGTTGGTGATGGACAGGGAGGCCTGGCGTGCTACGATTCATGGGGTCGAGAAGAGTCAGACACGACTGAGCGACTGAACTGAACTGAACTGAACTGAACTGATAGGGTTTTAATTAACAGAAATTTGTAACGACTGAAATACTGGGTCCACTACCACCACCACCATCACCACCACTACTACCAGCATCACCATCATCATCTAATTTAACTATTCAATTTGGGGGAAATTTCCAAGCCTATTTTTATGAAAACTTTCATATTAGTTTGCCATGTGCCATGAAAAGACATTTCAGGATTTCATTAGGATTGCATTAAATTAGCAAACCCATTTGAGAAAATTATATCTTTTATCTATTATGGTATACTTCTCAATTTATTTCAGCTAATTTTATTTCTTTTAAAAATTTTTATATTTTTATTTATAAAAGATTTGCATGATTATTAAATTAAGTTTTTCCTGCTATAGTAACAAAATATAGTGTTTAAAATTATTTTACAATGTATAAGCATGCTATTTAATTTCATATGTTAGTCTTATAAAATGCCTTCTTGTTACTCTTCTATAGGTTTTAATATTTAATCTGTTGAGTTTTAATGTTTGTTAATTTCACTTAGATACATACCAAAAATAGTTTTGCTTTTTCCCTTTAAATCTTTATAGCTTATCTACTGTTCTCAACATTTTCTCTAGGACTGCCAGTGCACTGTGGAATGCAGGCAGTAAAAGCAGCGTTCTTTGGTCCTAGCCTTGTATTCTTCACTACAGTCATTTCTATAACTGCATTTTTTTAAAGTTATTTGCTACAGCTTTCTGGGAAATTCCCTTTAAAAGTAAGATCACTTTTATATCTTCCATTGCTAAGAGGTTTTAGCATAAACAGATATTGAATCATCTTTTGAGATAACTGAAAGTTTTTCACACTACAACGTTAAAAAAAATGCTTATATTCCTGGATTAAGCCCTTCTTGGTCATGATATGTTTTTTTGTGTGTTTGGTTACTAACACTTTTAGAATATATGCATATATAAGTGACATTAATAATTTTACTTTTCTATTTTTTCTGGTCTGGTTTTGATATGTAGATTATAAATCTCACAAATATTTAGGGATCTTTGCTTCTTTTCATTGACTCTGTAAGAGTTTATACAGCACAAATTAACCATTTTACAAAGGAGAGGCAGTTTTAGTATATAAAACTATTTGGTACTGGTATTTTTTGTGTGTGTTGCAGGGAGAAGTACATTTTCACCCATTGTATATTTTCATTTTATTTCATTTAATATTTTCAAATTGTTATTATGAATCAATATAAGCAAATTGATTCTTATGTTTATTTCTTCTAAATGTATTTAATTGTTCATTTTATTCTTGTTCTTCAAAAAATCATTCATTTATCTATGGTTTTGTTTCCTCTTCTATTTCTAACATCAATTCACTTATTCTATTTTTTTTTTAATCTTTTCATCAGTTTTACTAGAGTTTAGTTAATTTATTAGAATTTCAAAAAAAAGTTTTCAGGTTTATGGATCCTCAATAATTTTGTCTTTATTTCTTGCTACAATATTATATTCTATGCTTATTAGTATCTGTGTTAAATTTTGCCTAATGTATTCTCTGTGTGTATGTGTGTTTAACCTAAATTCTTAAGATGTTTAGCTCATTTCCTTTCAACTGTTACACGTGTCTTTAAGGCCATAGATTTTCTATGTAGCTGAAGTAAATTAATTTTGATATATGGTGCTATTATCTCACAAATTCTAACATTTTTAAACTTCTATGATAACTATTTCTATAATAAATGTATTAGTCCAGAGAATTTTCAAAATATTCAAATACATGGTATGGGTTACTGCTTTAATATTGATGTCTAGCTTAATTTAATTAATGAACTGAAAGCAACGTCTATATGCTGATAATTTGATTTTAGGTGAGATTTATTTTGTGACACTGGCAGGCTATTATAAATGATAGATAGAGACTAAACATTTTCATAAATGTCCCATATAAAGAATGTGCATTCCCTACTACACGGTTGCAGCCTATCATTCATAGGTCCAGTAAATCAAGCTTGAAAATTGTGTAGCTCTAATTTCAGTGTTTTACATACTTTCTCTGTCAATTATTGAGACATTTTATAGTTTCCCATATGTTAATTTATCAATTTATCTTGGCATTCTTATATTTTTTGACTAGTTACATGTATGCAATCTTGGAATTGCTACTATTCCCTGATTTCTATATAGATTATTTAGAATGGGGTTCCCTGGTAACTCAGCTGGTAAAGAATCTGCATGCAATGCAGGAGACCCTGGTTCTATTCCTGGGCTGGGAAGATCTGCTGGCGAAGGGATAGGCTACCCACTCCAGTATTCTTGGGCTTTCCTCATGGCTCAGCTGGTAAAGAATCTGCTTTCAATGTGGGAGACCTGTGTTCGATCCCTGAATTGGGAAGATCCCGTGGAGAAGGGAACACTGTGTTTGTATGTATAGGGCTTTCCTAGTAGTCCAGCTGGTAAAGAATCTGTCTGCAATGCAGGAGACCCTGGTTTGATTCCTAGGTTGAGAAGATCCCCTGGAGAAGGAAACAGCTACCCACTCCAGTATTCTGGCCTGGAGAATTCCATGGACTGTATAGTCCATAGGGTCTCAAAAAACAATTATCTTTACATTATTTCTATCCCAATTATACCCTAAGTTCTCCCCCCACATTAATATAATTATTCCATATTTCTTTTGCTTAGTATATCTCCAATACATATTTTCCCAGCATTGCCTTTGTTTTTACCAGGCATCCCAGGGGCATCTCTGGCTTGGATACAATTTTATGTTAATTTTTTGGCTTAGTGTTTCTATATTACAATGTTAGTAAAAATTCTAAACCAGGATTTTAAATTTCTAAAGTCATTTAAATTTGTATTTTTATTTTTTATCCAGAGCTCAGGCAGAATAAAGCTTTTCTTCATCAGTAGGAGGATTCCTTTCCAGTTTTCCTACTTAAACGCCATGGTCCTGGTTTTATATAGATGTTAGTTACCACTTTGCAGTACTCTTGCCTGGAAAATCCCATGGACGGAGGAGCCTGGTAGGCTGCAGTCCAAGAGGTCGCTAAGAGTCGGACATGACTGAGCGACTTCACTTTCACTTTTCACTTTCATGCATTGAAGAAGGAAATGGCAATCCACTCCAGTGTTCTTGCCTGGAGAATCCCAGGGACAGGGGAGCCTGGTGGGCTGCCATCTCTGGGGTTGCACAGAGTCGGACACGACTGAAGCAACTTAGCAGCAGCAGCAGTTACAACTCATCGCTCCCTATAGCTCCATAACTATGTCCTTTGTCCCCATGTGAGTGCTATGTTCCCACTCTAATTTACCTAATTCAGGACCCATAACCTTTCCCAACACCTGAACATTATACGGTCAATTTTTCTATTTATTTCCCTGATTTTTCACTCTGTCTTTGTGTTTCTTTCTGGACATTTTATGTTTTTTTTTTTTGATAGATGCTTTCAAAAACATTTTTTCTTATATTTCATACAGAGCTCCTAGACGTTTGCATAGACAGATTTCAAATTATTTTACCTGCCCTCTTCTACATCCTGAAGTGTAACTTTTATTTAAAAGAAACATAGAGGTCTGAGAAAGTAAAGACAATTTCTTTTACAAAGGTGCTAAGATTACATTGGTTCTTTCCAGCTGGGAGAAGGACTTCCTTATGAGTCACAGGCCCAAGATCAGGTCCAAATAATGGCATGCAACGTAGCAGAACACTGCCTTTCATTTATTTAGGTACAACCCCACGTACGATGTTGATCCTAATAATATTGTTTTGTAATAGTCCATACCCATGTCTGAAAACAAATGTTCACATAGCCTGTTTTCCTTCACTAAAATCAGTACTATGATCACACTCTCCATTTTAATGATAAATATCAGTAAAATCTTAGATAAACTTTCATGTTCATAGCACATCTATTGCTGTTGGCATTGCTAAATACCCATTGCTAAAGTAATACTACTCTTTATAGCAATAACATTGGCAATCTTGTGCTTTGGAATTTATCCTACAAGGATAATTGAACTCTTTGCAGTATAATTTTAATAGCAATTACAGACAACAACACAGATTTCCTCAACAGGGAAATTACTTAGAAAATTGCAATAAAATGTGAGACTGTTAAAATGTAAAATACTATGTAGAGACATGGATACAATATAAATGAAAAGAACACAATACAAAGAGATATACATGATGCCTTAACTTAGGCAAACTGTGCATTTATGGACATGTTTAGAAAGAGAGATTAAAAAATGAAGCATAAAATGGGTTAGGGAGAGACATCTCTCCAAAGAAGACATGCAGATGGCCAAGACGCACATGAAAGTATGTTCAACATTACTAATTATTTAAAAATGTAAATTGAAACTACAATGAAATATCACTTCACACCAGTCAGAAAAGCCATCATCAAAAAATCTGTGAGCAATAAATGCTGGAGGGGGTATGGAGAAAAAGGAAACTTCCTACACTTGGTACAACCAATGGAGAAACTGGTATGGAAGATCCCTTAAAAAATAAAAATACACCACCATATGATCTTGCAATCCCTTTCCTGGACATGTATCTAGAGAAATACATGATTCAAAAGGATACTATACACCCTAATGTTCATTATAGAGCTATGTACAACATCCGAGTCATGGAAGCAACCTAGATGTCCATTAACAGATGAACGGATAAAGATGATGTGGTATATATTTACAAAGGAATATTCAGCCATTAAAAAGAATGAAATAATGCCATTTGTAGCTAGATAGACCTGAAGAGTACCATAATAAGTGAAGTAAGCCAAAGAGAGATAGACATATGCTATTGCTTATATGTGGAATCTAAAAATAATAATAATAGAGTGAACTTATTTACAAAACAGAAATAGACTCAGACAGAAAATGAGCTTATGGTTACCAGGGGGGATTGTGGAGGGAGAGATAGATCAGATGTTTGGGATTTACATGTACACACTCCTATATTAAAATAAAATGCTTTTCCATGAAAAAAAATTAGGAAACATGGTAAAGGCAAGATCATACAATGATAAGCAAAGAAAACATAGACAAAAAAAGACTGAAGACCCCATAGGTGATTTAGATACATGAATTGCATGAGTGGGTTCAACTGTGAAAAGTAATTGGTCTATGTACTTATAACTTGTGTTGTTTTCTGAATGTAAGATTTAAATGAAAATGTTTAAAAGCTAAAATTGTTTGACCTAAGGACCAGTGGCTTAGTTCAGAAAGATCTTTATCCATAAAATATAATCCATTTATCCATAAAATATAATCCATTAAAAGTATAAAATCTATTTTTTAAAAAATTTATGTAGTTTTAATTTAATTGTGCTATAAATGTAAAATACACACTGGACTTTGAAGTCTTAGAAAGAAAAAAAGAATAAATTATTTCTTTACTAAGCATGCATACTGACAGCAATAGAGAGATAATATTTTGGATACCTTGAATTAAATAAATGTAATATTAAAAAAAACTGAAAAATATTTGGATTAGGAAGTCCTGCCTATGTCAGTTAGGGAGGTGGAATCTTAACCCTTGGACTGTCAGGAAAGTACCAAGAAAGCTCTTCTTTAAAGGAGAATGCCAACTGATAAGAATGGAAGGAATGTGGACTTAGAAGGTAACCCTTAGCATCTTGGCAATGACTAGTTGGGCAGGAAACATCAATGAACGTTGAAACCAGTAGATGAAGGTAGAAATGTTGGGGGTAAGATATATGTGTGATTTCAAACACTTACTGATTACTTTAAACAAAGAATAAAGAGTAACTTTGATGAGATCTAGTGGGCACCACCTTAATCAAGTGATTAAAGGTAGCTTTATCAGTTATGGAACAAATTAATATGAGCTATGAGAAAAACACAGTCTCGCTTCCATAACATTACTGCCAATGATTCAGAGCCTGAACTTATTCACAAGAAACATCAGATAAACCCAGACTGGGGAACACTCTGAAGATAACTGGCACTTAAGCTTTAAAGGAGATAAAGTAATGAAAAAAAGAAAAAAGAGAAACTATTCCAGATTGAAGGAAATTTGAGACTTGATAACTTCAAGACATGAAACTAGTTTAGAGCTATTTGATATTTAGGACACTGGTGGGACAATTGTCAAAAACTGAATGGGACCTTGGAGTGCATGTAGAAATGCATCAAAGTTTAATTCCTGTTTGCAGCGGTACTGCTGTTAGTACAGGAGAGAATGTCATCATGAGAGAATTCAGATGCAATTGTTTGTCATTCTGTAGCCTACTTGTTGGAGAAGGAAATGGCAACCCACTCCAGTACTCTTGCCTGGAAAATCCCATGGACAGAGGAGCCTGGTAGGCTGCAATCCATGGGGTTGCTAAGAATCGGACACCACTGAAGCGACTTAGCAGCAGCAGCAGCCTCCCTGTAGGTAGGTGAGGAAGAACTTTCTTTGTGCTATTCTTGCAACTTTTCTATAAGTTTGAATGTATTTCAAAATAATAAAAATACTTTTGAAATTAGAAAATCCTGGGGAACCTTTAGATGCAGTTCGTTACTTGAAAAATCAGAGCATATAGATATGTGTGTGCCTTACTACTTTAAGGTAACATTTTCAGCTCATGTTTACTAAATGTTTTCTGTCTTTCATATTCCATAGCTGGATGGCAGCTTTACATTTGATATGTGAAGTTCAAAAGATTTCAAGATGACAAAAATGTGTTCCACTCAGAGAACATTTGTATTCAAATAGGGTGAGGAATGTCAGAGCTAAAAGACATAAAAGCAGCTGCCTCTCTCCAGTCTTTAATTTAATCATGTTGCAGGAAAAATTATCTGCTTCAGAAACTATATTCTAGTGATAATTATGTCTTGCATTTTTGTTGCTGTTATGAACGGATTCTCAGTCATCTTCTTCCCCATAGCTAACAAAGCTTCATCTCCACCTGCACTGTAAGCTTACCCGGCACCTAGGAAAAACTCCAACATCATTTAGAGAGATTTAAGCACTAACAATTGCTGCTAACTCTTGAGTTCCAGCTGCAATGATTAACCATTTGTTTGTTTCCAAGATAAAGTTCTTCCTAGAGTTCCTAATTTTAGTCAGATATTTGTCTCATTCTTGGCTACTAGAATTTAGAATTTCGTGGATTGGGCTCTGAATTATTTTTTCAATTTTCTTGCATCCCAAGAAATGGAATCTGCTCTAGAATCACAGTTTTGATGACTGAGACTTTGTAATCTTCTAAAATTCTTCCTAAATACCAACTGCTTCTCTTTCTATCTGAGTATAAAATGCTCTGGATTATATACAATTACAATATATACCATACCCATGTGGGTGTTCCATTTTTTTTACATGGGGTTTTCCTGTTGTCAAGGGTATTTTTGAACTGACACAAGTGACTGGATATTATATGTTCTAGACTAAAAGTCTTATTTTAAATGTTTATCAATTGATGTAGCATACACTGACAAATCAGAAAGGATTGGCACCAAGCAACTAGAATATCCACACTAACATATACAAACTGATAATTGGACCTGTCCCAAACACCCTGTTCTTCCTATCACATTGAAATTTTCTCAGAAATTGAATTTCAATAGATACTTCAGTAAGTGCAGGCTTATGCAAAAGGGTAATTCCGGTCTTAGGACTCAACTCTGTCCCACATGACTCACCTCACATGAATCAATGGGACTTGTGTTACCATGTCCTGGATACTGATAAAAAACATCGGCTTCAAAAAAATGTACTTAATTTTTTTTTTCTAAACACACTGAGTGTTCTATTATAAACCCTAAGAATTAATTTCAGGTTTACAGGAATTAGAAGAATTAGTTGAATACAAATCACAAAGAAGCATCCCACAATCAAGATGATAAGACTCATGAAGAACAAGTGACTTGGTCTCACAAAGTGAGTGTAAAAAGAAGAAAAGGAGGATCATACTGCATTACAAGAAATATGATTTTTAGGTCTAGACTGGATATTGGTTTGGATAAACTCACTATACAAAGACTAGGGTGATTAGTAAAACTTAATATAGTCTGTATATTAAGAAAGATTAAATTTAATATCATGATAAAGTAGAGATATTTAATTTTCAAAATAAATTCCATAGTGTACGGTATGATCTCATTTGGTTATATAACATCACATCAGATCAGATCAGTCGCTCAGTCGTGTCAGACTCTTTGCGACCACATGAATCGCAGCATGCCAGGCCTCCCTGTCCATCACCAACTCCGGAGTTCACTCAGACTCATGTCCATTGAGTCAGTGATGCCATCCAGCCATCTCATCCTCTGTTGTCCCCTCCTCCTCTTGCTCCCAATCCCTCCCAGCATCAGAGTCTTTTCCAATGAGTCAACTCTTCGCATGAGGTGGCCAAAGTACTGGAGTTTCAGCTGTAGCATCATTCCTTCCAAAGATATCCCAGGGCTGATCTCCTTTAGAATGGACTGGTTGGATCTCCTTGCAGTCCAAGGGACTCTCAAGAGTCTTCTCCAACACCACAGTTCAAAAGCATCAATTCTTTGGTGCTCAGCTTTCTTCACAGTCCAACTCTCACATCCATACATGACCACCGGAAAAACCATAGCCTTGACTAGATGAACCTTTGTTGGCAAAGTA
>NW_011494736.1:2599984-2602670 GCF_000754665.1 Bison bison bison | reverse complement strand
ACTTCTCTCTTTTTAAGATTCCCTTCCCGGGACGGAACTCCGTCCCTCCCTCTTTTGTCTCTTTTTTTTTTGTTTTTAATATTTTTTCCTACCTCCTTTCGAAGAGTTGGGTTGCTTTTCTGGGTGCCTGATGTCCTCCGCCGGCATTCAGAAGTTGTTTTGTGGAATTTACTCGACGTTTAAATGCTCTTTTGCTGAATTTGTGGGGGAGAGAGTGTTCTCCCCGTCCTACTCCTCCGCCATCTTGGCTCCTCCCTCCGAATGCTGAGTTTTAAGCCAGCTTTTTCACTCTCCTCTTTCACTTTCATAAAGACTCTTTAGTTCCTCTTCACTTTCTGCCATAAGGGTGGTGTTATCTGCATATGTGAAGTTATTGATATTTCTCCCAGCAATCTTGATTCCAGCTTGGCTTCATCCAGCCCGGTGTTTCTCATGATATACTCTGCATAGAATTTAAATAACCAGAGTATATAGCCTTGACATATTCCTTTCCCAGTTTGGAACCAGTCATTTGCTCCATGTCTGGTTCTAACTGTTGTTTCTTGACCTGAGTACGGATTTCTCAGGAGGCAGGTAAATGGTCTGGCATTCCCATCTCTTGAAGAATTTTCCACAGTTTGTTGTGATCCACACAGTCAAAGGCTTTGGCATAGTCTGTAAAGCAGAAGTAGATGTTTTTCTGGAACTCTCTTGCTTTTTCCATGATCCAGCAGATGTTGGCAATTTGATCTCTGGTTCCTCTGCCTTTTCTAAAACCAGCTTGAACATCAGGAAGTTCACGCTTCACATATTGCTGAAGCCTGGCTTGGAGAATTTTAAGCATTACTTTACTAGCGTGTGAGAGGAGTGCAGTTGTGCGGTAGTTTGAGCATTCTTTGGTCCTCCTGGCTTCTGCCCGGGACCTCGGACGTGGGGTATCTCCTCTTGGCTGCGCGGGCGCCCATCGCAGCCGCCTGTGCTTTAGCGTGCCCGTCGCAGCCGTCTGCGCTTTAGCGCATTATATAACATATTTATATATAAATCTAGATAAATTTATAGGAAGGTATTGATAGTTATAATTATTGGGTATTAGGAATCTGTTCTAGATTAAACTGTATCCCTTAAAATTCATATGTTGAAGCCCTCAACTCCAATCTGGCTGTATTGAAAAGGAAGGAAACAGAACCTTTAAAGAGAACATTGAAGTTAAGAGAGATCTTAAGAATGGTACCCTAATCTCATTGGATTGGTGGTTTTAAAGGAAAAGGGAGAGACATAAGAGATCTGTTACTCTCTCCGTGTGTACACAGAGGAAAGGCCATGTGAGGACTCAGAGAGAAGGAAGTCCTCTATTAGCCAGGGAGAGAACTCTGACCAGAATCCTAATTCTCTTGCACTTTGAGTTGGGACTTACTAGCTCTAGAACTGTGAGAAAATAAATGTCTGTTGTCTAATACATTCAGTCTGTGGTATCTTATTACAGAAGCCTAAAATGACTAACACAGAATGTAATATGTTTGCATATTTTTGCTTATCTATTTTCTAACTGAGTAAATAGTAACCATATTGTAATAACAGAGATCACATTTGAAAAGAAAAAAATATGCATGAAAACTCCCAAAATATGTTTTAGTACTATAAAAGTTTGGTTCTGAAAAAGTGAGACTGGCGAAAAGATATTAAACAGAAACTATTTGCTTGGTCTCTTTTACCATACACTTTTAGGCAATAGTAGCTAACCCATGTCTTTAGTGAACACATAAAGACAGATAAATCCATGTATGTATTTACTCTTGTGAGCTTGCATGCATTTGGAAAAAAAATTTAAAGTTTAAATAAATATTATTCTTTTAAGTAGCAAAAGTATCTAAATTGGAAAATATTTTGAAGAATGTAAATACCAGGAACCTCTTGAGAAATCAGTATGCATGTCAGGAAGCAACAGTTAGAACTGGACATGGAACAACAGACTGGTTCCAAATAGGAAAAGGAGTACATCAAGCCTGTATATTGTCACCCTGCTTATTTAACTTATATGCAGAGTACATCATGAGAATCACTGGGCTGGATGAAGCACAAGCTAGAATCAAGATTGCTGGGAGAAATATCAATAACCTCAGATATGCAGATGACACCCCCCTTATGGCAGAAAACAAAGAAGAACTAAAGAGCCTCTTGATGAAAGTGAAAGAGGATAGTGAAAAAATTGGCTTAAAGCTCAACATTCAGAAAACTAAGATCATGGCATCTGGTCCCATTACATCATGGCAAATAGATGGGGAAACAGTGGAAACAGTGGCAGAGTTTATTTTGGGGGGCTCCAAAATCACTGCAGATGGTGACTGCAACCATGAAATTAAAAGACAATTACTCCTTGAAAGGAAAGTTATGACCAACCTAGACAGCATATTAAAAAGCAGAGACATTACTTTGCCAACAAAGATCTGTCTAGTCAAGGCTATGGTTTTTCAAGTAGTCATGAATGGATGTGAGAGTTGGACTATAAAGAAAGCTGAGCACTGAAGAATTGATGCTTTTGAACTGTGGTGTTGGAAAAGACTCTTGAGAATCCCTTCAACTGCAAGGAGATCCAACCAGTCCATCCTAAAGGAAATCAGTCCTGAGTGTTCATTGGAAGGACTGATGTTGAAGCTGAAACTCCAATACTTTGGCCACCTGATGTGAAGAGCTGACTCATTTGAAAAGA
>NW_011494736.1:2598487-2599884 GCF_000754665.1 Bison bison bison | reverse complement strand
ACAGAGGATGAGATGGCTGGATAGCATCACTGACTCAATGGACATGAGTTTGAGTAAACTCCAGGAGTTGGTGAGGGACAGGGAGGCCTGGCATGCTGTAGTCCATGGGGTTGCAAAGAGTTGGACACAACTGAGTGATTAAACTGAACTGAAACACCAGGAAAAATATCTTTTACCTTCTTTGTATCTAAGAGTGAAAACTAACACATGTGTATACATTTTTCAGCCTGAACAGTCTACATGTCACAAGTCATCATGTTAGTCAGCGGGCTAGTCATCTATAATACTCCATGCTGCACATTTTCCATTTGTCTTTCCAGATCTGTGTTCATCCTTTAACCAGATCTCTGACCCAGGAGGCTAATCTCTATAGAGTACATCTACCTGGCTCCTTTACACTTGGCTCCAAGTTGAGTTTAGCAAATGGAAGACATCAACAAATGATCAGCAGGTTAGGTGAGAGAAAGATTATTTTCCATCACCTTTTCTGACTGGTCACTTGCTGGCAGTGACTGTATATCTGTAGATGAAATCCACAGCTTTAACAGACCAGCCTCTCCTAAAGCTCAAAGACTTGCCAGTTCCTGTAACTACTTTCTTCTTTTGCCACTTCATGTTTCATTTCAGTTCAATTTCTCAGTCACGTATGACTCTTTGCGACCCCATGGACTGCAGCATGCCAGTCTTCCAAGTCCATCACCAACTCCCAGATCTTGTGCAACCTCATTTCCATCCAGTCGGTGATGCCATCCAACCATCTCATCCTCTGTCATCCTCTTCTCCTCCTGCCTTCAATCTTTCCCAGCATCAGGGTCTTTTCCAATGAGTCAGTTCTTTGCATCAGGTGGCCAAAGTATTGGAGCTTCAGCTTCAACATCTGTCCTTTCAATGAATATTCAGGACTGATTTCCTTTAGGATGGACTGGTTTGATATCCTTGCAGTTGAAGGGACTCTTAAGAGTCTTCTCCAACATCATAGTTCAAAGGCTTCAATTCTTCAGCACTCAGCTTTCATTATGGTCCAACTCTTACATCCATACATGACTACTACTGGCAAAAACATAACTTTGACTAGATGGACCTTTGTCAGCAAAGCAATGTCTCTGCTTCTTAATATGCTGTCTAGGTTTGTCGTAGCTTTTCTTTCAGGGAGCAAGCATCTTATAATTTCATGGTTGCAGTCATCATCTGCAGTGATTTTGGATCCCAAGAAAATAAAGTCTGCCATTGTTTCCTTTGTTTCCCCAACTATTTGCTGTGAAGTGATGGAACCAGATGCTATAATCTTTGCTTTATGAATGCTGAGTTTTTTTTTTTTTTTTTTTTTTTTTTTTTTTTTTTTTTTTTTTTTTTTTTTTTTTTTTTTTTTTTTTTTATTTTAAAATATTTTTTATTTT
>NW_011494736.1:2596726-2598387 GCF_000754665.1 Bison bison bison | reverse complement strand
TGCTTTATGAATGCTGAGTTTTAAGCCAGCTTTTTCACTCTCCTCTTTCACTTTCATAAAGACTCTTTAGTTCCTCTTCACTTTCTGCCATAAGGGTGGTGTTATCTGCATATGTGAAGTTATTGATATTTCTCCCAGCAATCTTGATTCCAGCTTGTGCTTCATCCAGCCCGGTGTTTCTCATGATATACTCTGCATAGAATTTAAATAACCAGAATATATAGCCTTGACATATTCCTTTCCCAGTTTGGAACCAGTCATTTGCTCCATGTCTGGTTCTAACTGTTGTTTCTTGACCTGAGTACGGATTTCTCAGGAGGCAGGTAAATGGTCTGGCATTCCCATCTCTTGAAGAATTTTCCACAGTTTGTTGTGATCCATACAGTCAAAGGCTTTGGCATAGTCTGTAAAGCAGAAGTAGATGTTTTTCTGGAACTCTCTTGCTTTTTCTTCACTTCTTCACTTTAGGTTTAGGAGGAATAATAACTAGCTATCCCTTTTCTGTTTCCATTTTCATTCTCCACAGGCCCCTAATTAAGTTTCCTTGGATTGCACAGTTTAGTGCATCATTGATTTCCTGATGACAGCCTGATTTATATGTTGAGCAACTTGGGTATATTCACTGAGTCATTCATTTTTGTTGTCAGGAAATAAATGAGAGAAGGGTGCCTTTTCTAGTGGTATGGTGGGCTAGGATATTCCGACCAGCCCTCCCATTAAATATAATTTAAAATGCTGAATAAAATATGTAACAAATCTTGTTACTACCGTCTAAGTTCTAGCAAGAAAGTAAGGAATTACTAGATGAAAATATAGGTTGTGATGGGACCCAAGATAAGTAAAGTAATAAAGCTGAGGGAAATTTATTAAACCTGGAGAACTTTTTAATTTTGATAGCTTTATGGGCTACAAATGTCAGAAGAAAATGCCCTGGGCCTGTCCAAGCTGTAGAGAAGAAAGTAGTTCCAAAAAAGAGACTCTTCCTCCATGAAGCAGGAACCCTAAAGGACAGCTCTCCCCATTCCCTCCCAAGAGAGCTACCATAGAGCAGAGCAGTAGAGGAGATACCCAAGAAGCAATAATACTAGGGTAACTCTAAAAGAATACCAAAAATATTGATAACTTCTAAAATAGTAGAGGAAAAAATATAATGGAAAAACCTAAAACCTAAAAGAGATACAAAATAAAAGGAAAATATGTGGTAAAAAGTAGAAATTCAAATCAAGGTGAAAAATATAAGCATAAATACATTGGTAATCACATTAAATATAATGGATTAGATGCTTCAGTTAAAAGATTGGATTGCATATAAAATACAAATTATTCGCTTATTTTAGGCATACTAAAAAAAGAAAGACACAAAAAGGTTGAAATTAAAAAATGATATAGCATAAAGACGCTGACTGAAAAAAATAAAAAAGCTAATGTAGCTAAATTAGTATCAGGTCAAATCAAATTTAAGACTTGCATTCTAGATATAAAGATAACTTTATTTGGTAAGTGTTTCAGCCAACCTGGAATATTTGATATATTTGAATTTATAAACACCTAAGAAATGACTACAAAATATATAAATCAAAAATTAATAGAACTACAAGTAAAATAAATAAATTGATACTGTGGGAGATTGTAGTGCTCAAAATAAGATACAAAATATTTGA
>NW_011494736.1:2556996-2596626 GCF_000754665.1 Bison bison bison | reverse complement strand
ATTTGAATGATCTTAGATACTTGGTCTAAAACCTGACATTTATATAGTACACACTGTTTTTACATTCTCATGGGACATTGATTATGTACTGGATTATAAACGAAACCTGAAAGAATTGAAACCATATAGAAATAAAGTAGAAACAATACATTCTAACAAAAATTCACATTGCTTATCTCTTCCTCAGAAAAGTATGATATCCCCATACTACATAGCATACATTAATAACTTCCTAAAGCATAGCAGAGAGAGTCAGGGCACTTCCAACTGGAGTAGAATTCCAAAGGGTGCTCCACAAAGGAGGTGGTGCTTATATGGAGTTTTAGAGGATACTGTGGCTTTACAACTTGTAAGACATATGTGGATAATACTGAATAAAATAATGGTGAGAAACTGTGGACACATGAAGGGAATGGCATGATATAGACCCAGAAAGGCATTCAGGAATCTCTGGCAGTTTCTAGAATAGTAAATAACAATGGTCACCCCACTGTGAAAAAAAGGATTATGAAAAATGATCTTTAAAATATAAAGGTAGGGTATGCTCTGATGGATTTATATATAAACTACAGAGTTTAGTTGGAACTTCCATAATTTGGAAGGAGTGACATGTACTTAAATGACATGTGATAAGAATGCAAGAACCTGTAAAAATTGCTGAGAAACATTAAAAGTTGGAAAATACTTGTTAAAGGAATTTTGTTTAAAAGTGTATATTTCAGCTTGTCTTTAAGTCTTCCCAGCAAACAACCAAACAAAACTCTAGACTGGATCCAAGCTAAATCATTTCCTAAAATCAAAGCTGTCAGGATGGAAAGCTGGAAACTCGAGAAGTTCTGCTAAATGACAGATCTGTGTCACCCTCTGTAAACCCAACCTGTACTCCCTGGGAAACAGAGAATTGACTGTACTTTCTGTGGACTTTGGACAATAGGTTTCCCACCTATGTTCACTCTGTTTAAGACCCTTGATGAACAGACCTTCAAAGTGATTTCTGAAGCTTTTTCTTCCTTTTGTCTGAGGACTTCAGACTGGCAGCTCATGAAGGCTGATCTTTAGTTCTATAGATTACTCTGTTGTCAGCTTCCTGCTCAGACTCCTAGGTTCACTCTGCAACTGGCAGCTTGAAGAGGCATAAAATTGGGGTATCACCAGTATAGCTTAGTGATTCTAACATCTAGCTTGCGTCTATCACAAGATCTATCAGTCTTTCCTACAGCAGTCTAGCTCACTGAATTTTGAAGAGTGGCCATCATATCTATACGAATGCTTTGTAGGAGTTGTCTGAATAAATTACATTTTTCCTCATGTTTTTCTAGATATTTTCTTCCATATTGATGGCTAGAAGTTATTAAAGCCCATGCTGCTCTAAAATAAGCTTTCAATTCTCTTTTACTTCAGATCTACTGGGAAATTCTCTTTTACAAAGCCTCCAGAAGCCAAGCCACACCATATAACATCCAACGTGAAAGTGTTAGTCGCTCAGTCACGTCCGATTCTTTGTGACCCCATGAACTATAGCCCGCCAGGTTCCTCTGTCCAGGGCATTTTCCAGGCAAGAATACTGGAGTGGGTAGCTATTCCCATCCAAACTACTCCATTGCCTACTTCACATACATATACACATACGCGCACACACACACAGCTCAAGACTTTTTTTTTTTTAATCAAAATAGCACAATGTGCTCCTGGATCTTTCACATACAGCAGCACTGAGGCTACACTGAACAGGATGATTAGTCTCAGATGTAAAAAACAGCAATGCTAGACTTATTTTTACTAACATTTTTTGTTAGTGGATGTCTCCTCAAGAGCTAATTTGTATTATTTGCCAAAAAATTGTAAAATCACCAAAGTTTATAGATAATATTTTCAGTACATCTTTTTTTCTGTTCAAGAAATGATAATAATACATACTTTCTTTAACAAATTAGAAATATAGATATTCAAAATTCATTTTAAGTATGTAAGAATTATAAACATTATCAGAAGAGATTAAATTCTTCTGATAAAAATATTTTGAACAAAGAACATATAAAATTGTGAATAGGGAAATAGGAGTTATATACATTTGTGTATGTGTGAAGATATATTATCTGAAGATATATGATCCAAACTTACTTAGTTGAAAATTTAACACTAATGAAACTAAGTTTTATGCATCATAGTAAGTCATTTTTTTCAATTTATCAAAAGTAATTTAAACATATTAAAATATTTCTTTTAACATGATTCATTAAGGCTTCCACTCTGTCTTATACTAATGGATTTTATACTTTCTCATCTAATTTTTTTTCATTGCAGTCATGGTTTTTAATGACAAGCTCAGATTGATATATGAAAATTCAAATTCCCAGCTATTGATTGACTCTCAAGGACAAAGACTGACAATATATAATCAGTGAGTAAGACTTACAGAAAGTAAGATCATGGGAAATTAAATGGCATCAATATCTAATTATTTAGTCAATGCATAAAATCTGTTTATATTTGGGCAAGAAATTTTTCTTCTGCTTGTTTTTCTATCCCTTATACAATCTTCTTAGTTCTCCCAGGATTTGCCATATAAATAACATCCTCTTCACTACACTTTGCTGAGTCTGTTTCGTGTATGCAAATATTCTTTACTTTAGTGTAAGTTTTACATCAGTTGCATAACTTTTGTTTCTAAGTAACTGAAAATCAAACAAATAAGTTGACTATTAAAAAGGGAATGTATCAACATATATACAGCTAATTCAGTAGCTATCGCTTCAGACAAGGCTTTATTTAGGCATCAAATTATGTGGACAAGAGGTAGTCTGTTTCTCACACTCTCTCCCTTTACATTATTCATCTACCCCTTCCTCACCTTGGTTCCATTGTCAGGTAATATGCCCTCAAGGTCCTCAAAAGGACCAAAATATCCTAGAGCTATATGATTTCTTATTCAGTTCTACCATTAAAATTAGCCATTGCTCAAAGTCCAGAGATTGAGTCATGTCTCTGTTTGGCCAAATTTGCATCATCCTTGACCCAGCTGTCAACCCACATGGTTGATGTGATAAGCTGATAGACTTGAGGCAATCAGGATCTCCTTCTACAGACTAAGATAGGAGGGACTCTGACTGTTTATTGAATAAGCCAATCAGTTAATTAAATCTGGACTTAAGTCTGATCTTTTCAATGTCTGATACTTTTCTTACAAGAAAATTATTAGTATAGTGTTAATTACATATTTTAGCAAATAGAGCTCATTATCAAAATCTGGGGCTAAGACTAGAACATAGAAAAAGCTAAACAAAAAGCTTCCCCAGAACAACTTCTTTCCTATTTTGAGGACGTAGTCTTAGCATTATTTTCTATAGTTCCTACTATGTTCGATCAATAATCAGTTTAAGAGGTTCTCATTCTACAGAATTTTAAAAAACCTGTCCCTAAGAAAGGGCAATTCAGAAGGCATTCAGGGTCTTTTTTTTTGTTTTTTTAGGCTTTTTCAAAACATATTTTTTATGCTTTTGTTGTCAGGAGAAAAGAAATGAGATAAAACATGGGTAGTTGAGCCTCTGGGTCTGGACACAAAAACGGACCCCTAAAGTTGAATTTCACAGCCAACTAGATACAAATTTAACAATATATAAAGAAAGTCTCTCCTTTAGTAGTCTAATGCTGAGGCTGGAGGCAGAAACAAGATGCAGCCCATGACTTTCATCCCACCACAGGTAGCTTAACTACTTCAGTTTTATCCTATGTGGTCCAACAAGGCCTGACAAACTGCACTGCAGTATAAGAAGCATCTCTCCAACAATGATGCATAAAGACAGAGGGATTTTTTAGTCAATTGCAGGAATTAGGCTTTAATGCTTTCTACTAAAAGACTTCATACCCCAGATAGCTGACTGCTATCCACTGAATCTTGGCAGGCAACAAGCCTGCTGAAGCTGAAACTGAGAAGCTATGTTAAGCAGATTTTCATGAATGTACAAAATGCTTTATTTGTAAAGCTGCTTTTCTTAGCTGCAGTTCAAAATGCTTTTCTTCTTTTTTTAATCTCTCAGCTTGGTCAACTTTCAGTCTTTATAGAATTACTTTCGAAAAGCCAGAGAAGAGAAATAAATGCTCATATCAACAGAAATAAATGTTTTTGGTTTTTTTGAGAAAGAATAATCCTAAACATGCCAAACAGATTAAAAATGATCATGGATGGGCCTTATAAAAACTATAAGACACACAGAAAGACATTAAATATTTTACCATTATTTGGAAGTTCTAGAGGGCTGCAGGCACCATTTGTGGTTCTATCCTTTGGCAAAGAGATGAGTTTTGCAACAAGAGATGCTGAGATGGGCTGCACTAGTAGAGAGGTGAGGTTTGATCGGTGTTGTCTAAAGCTTCCATCTGTATTCAAAAGAGAAAAATAGAATCCTTAGCAAACAGAAATTAAAGACACTTGAAGAGCAGGTTTTCTATAATAAGTATTTAAATGATGAGTGGTAAGTTTTTTAGACTCATTTATTTGTTTACTCCTTATTTATACTGTCTACTTGTTAAAAATGATCTGAGATACTTGATAATAAAAATTCAGTACAAACAGCATTATGTAACCTAGTTCGTGATGGCAGACTGTACATAGGCATTTACTTCCATTCGCTACTGAAATGACAACAAAGGGATAGAAAAGCATCAATCCACAGGGGCTAAGAGAATAGGAGACACACTAGCAGTAAGACACTAGAAGCTGGAAAGCAGATGAGTGTCAACTGATGTGACAGACCAAGGAGACCAAAACATAAGCCAGCAGAGTGAAGAAGCTGAAAAGCAATGCAATTTGTATTATAGAACCCAGAGAGACTTGAGAATTGAAAATATCAGCTACCTATTAAAAAGGGGGTAAAGGAAGGGCTGAAAACAGCAGGGATTGGTCAAATTCTGATTGTGAAGGAGTCTCTTCTCCTGAACCCCTCACTCATTCAGTCAACATGAACAGTGCCTGGTCCTCCTTCCAGCAGAGACTGTAGGTGGGACACTGAACAGGGAGATGCCAGACACAGGGAAGGGTGTCTCTCATCCTTTAAATGGGGTGGTGTTATGATTGCTAAGACCCTTCAGATGCCTTGTTCTCATTGGTGCACAGAATCCTTCCTTCCAGGTGTGTGCATGTGTGCATGCTAAGTAGTAGCTTCAGTCATGTCCCATTCTTTATGACCCCATGGCCAGGCTCCTCTGTGCATGGAATTTTCCAGATAAGAATACTGGAGTGGGTTGTCATTTCCTCCTCTAAAGAATCTTCCTGACCAGGGATTGATCCTGCATCTCTTGTGTCTCCTGCACTGGCAATCAAATTCTTTGCTACTAAGCCACCTGGGAAGCCCCATAGAAATATAAACAATGACTTTTTAATACAAAAATAAATATCATTCTTCAGGAAAAAAGAAAAAAGGGAAAATGTCAGGGTTGAGGGAATATGGAAACCAATGAAAGAAAATGAAATCTTTATCTTTCATAGTAGTAAGTCAATACAATGGATATAACTGAAAAATGAATTCAACTATTAAACATACTCTTGAGAGGCAGTGAAATAAATATGAAAAATCGGTAACAACCAAAAATGTTGAGAGCATTTTAGTGCTTGCTTTGGGGATATAGACAAAGCAGAGAGAAACACAAGGAAGGATGAGAGAAGGTGACACATTTTTATAAATGTGTCTAAGCTTTGTAGAAATTTCTATTTATATTCATCTATAACTTTGAAAAAATAAAAATTAAATGAAAATAAGGAGAGAAACAACTATAGTAACACAAGCAAGAAAAAATTGCACAAGTATTCAGAATAAAGAGAATGAAGAGAATAAACTCCACATAAGGAAAAAACTAAAAAAAAAATACACTTTTATTCAGTTTATATATATTTATACTGACTCAGAAAATGAAATACACAACAGAATGACTATCAGGCAGCCAATAATGTTTGTGAACACAGAGTTGTATTTTTTAGAACTTTTATTAGAGAAAATAATTGCCACAGGTTTTCTCAGAATTTAATTTGATAGGACTGCAGGGGGTGCAGAACTCGACAATACTGGTATCCAGGCTCCAGGAGGAAGATTATTAATGACACAATATGTTATGGAAGGCTTTCCTTAATTTATCATCAGGAAAACCACACAGCTAAAACATATTTAGCTGTGGCAGCCACAGAAGTCATGGCTTTGAAGAAAAAGTAGTAAGACTTAAGCTTAGGTTCAGTTTTGTTGTATAAACACAAAGCTGGTCTCATAAGTTAGTACTCCTTTTTATATGGCTATACGACCATGCATTTTGACTATAATGTAGTTCATTGCATCCTAACCATTTCCATGTCAAAGTACCAAGACTGGACACATAATTCACAAGACCAGAGCAAAATGACAACGTGGGATCAGATCAGTCGCTCAGTCGTGTCCGACTCTTTGCGACCCCATTAATCGCACCATGCCAGGCCTCCCTGTCCATCACCAACTCCCGGAGTTCACTCAGACTCACAACCATCGAGCCAGTGATGCCATCCAGCCATCTCATCCTCTGTCGTCCCCTTCTCCTCCTGCCCCCAATCCCTCCAAGCATCAGAATCTTTTCCAGTGAGTCAACTCTTCGCATGAGGTGGCCAAAGAACTCTCGATCAAAAAGTAGGAAGGATTTCAACATGGCAATAGCAGGGAACTGAATCAAGTGCGCATCTTTCTGAGTGTGAGTTGTATGCCCATGAATTAAGCCCTGTATGGTTCACACAGAAGATGTAAGCAGCCATGCAGCAAGTTGAGGGCAACTGAAGGGGACTTTCATACCACAAGGAAGTTGCTGTCCCGAGTTGCTGTTGCTCCATGCTGGTGCTCTAAGGCACAGACAGTGTGGCCCACTCAGCAAGCCAGCTGAGAGGTCCTCCTGATATAGCCATCTCACTTTGGCTCTCCCAGCATGCATTTCCTCCCTTAGCTATTGCCGTGGAAACTTCCAGTGGATGGGGACAATGAGACAGTATTTGCAACAAATGTTCAATCTGTTATTTTGCAGTTTTCATGGATGTTAGGTGCTAACATGTTGCCAACACAAAATTAAACTTCTTAAAATGTTACGTGATTGCACCTCTCCTCAATTCAAATACTGAGTTTCCTTACTGATCTTGCCATTCAAGGCCCTTCACAATTTCAGACCTTATGTTTCCAACATTATCTCCTACTATCCCTCTCCATGTATCTTATGCTAATACTTAAACTATCCCCCTGCATATTCTGTGATTTATATCCTCCATGTTTTGCTTAAGCCATTTCTTCCACTTTATTTGCTTCTCTCATGTATCACATGTCTGAACATCTCTGAAATATACACTTCCTTTAAAGCTTAACTCATTTTCTATAAGAAACTTTCTCTGACACCTTCAGCTCTATGTGATTTATCTGCACCTTTTTTTTTTCAGTGCTTGGCATTTCTAATTACCTGATCACTATGCAAAAACACTTTGATTTTCTCTTCTAAACTCCTTAAAGAAAAGGAGCAAGTCTTTCCCATCATTACACACACTATCCAGCACATTGCTAGGATCATAACAAGAGCTCAGTAATTAATGGGGTAAGGAAAGGAAAGGAAGGAAAAGAAAAAGGAAAGAAAAGGAAGAAGGCAGGGAGGGAGGATGAATTAACAATTCCTTGAAAAATAGTTCAGTGTCTCTATCTTACTGATTTTCTAAATGTCTATAAATTGGAGCAGAGGTACAACTGAAAGCTAATCAGAATTCTATGAATCCCATGCTTGTTATATATTAGTGCTTTCTTGCAAGCTAACTACTCTCAAAATCTTCAAAACCCACCCACTCCCATCAACTCACTAATTAACTGTTCCGGGTTACAAACAGTATTTATATAAATAAAATTATCTTTGAGATATATTTTTAAGTTAATAAAAAATAACTACATTCCTTTTTTTCTCCCGAATGTTATATTAAGCATCTGAAACAATGCATTTAAAAGTTAAATATGAGTGAACCCTAAACAGTAATTGAACAAACCAACATCTTTGATTTTTTTGTATTGCATGACTAATAGACTTGCATTAGTTTTGAAATATCTGAAGTAAGTGGTTCATTAATTTTTCACCTTCAGCTTAATGGAAATTTGACAAACAGTTCACTTCGAAGAGCAGGTACTAAAAGAAGGACTTTACAGGAGGACACTAACACTAAATTACAGATGAAAGTTATTAAAAAAAAAACTCATTTGTTGAAAAACTAAGAGAATTTAATCTACTTGTATGATTAAGAATAAAACCAAACACATGTACCATTTTTACTCAGTTATATTTTAAAACACTTATAAATGATAAGAATCCATTAGATGTAAGCTGAAAATCAGATGGATTATGTACCTTGACACAAAGAGTACCATCCAGGAAATACACAACATTATATTTTAGCACTTTAACTTTTAGATTGTGGCATTTATATCATACCTTGTACATTTTGTATGCTCAATAAAGACTGACACTAAGTTTTATTTTAGTAGGTATCTAGTTCTTTCTTCACTTTATGAACTCTTTGTAACCCAAATAAAGATCCAAATTCATCCTTCTCATTCAGTAATCCAGTCCTCCATAAAATGCCACATGCATACAGCAGAAAGAAGAAATGGGATATACAGAGTCCCAAAACTGACTCCATCACTGACTCACTGTTTGAAAAAGAACAAATAAATAATTTCACTATGAGAAGATTGTCATCCCATCTACTACATCTGAACAACCAAGGTAACACTGAAGGGTTGTGATTACATTATTGACTGAAATAAAAACAATACACGAGCTCAGAGGCCTAGAGCCAAACCACAGTGGCTGAAATTTAGAAGTGAGGTTAAAAATTAGTAAAATAGTTTCTGATTGTACATATGTAATAGGCTTTTCATTATGCTTTTTCAAATCTCTGATGCCCACTTCAAGCCCATCTGTATACAAAGAAAATATGTTAGCTGTCAGCACTTTTGTGTGGTGAGATGCAATTCTTTTAAGCTCAAATGAAATGTTTGTGTATACTGCAAATGCCAATCACCTGGGGCATCAGGAAAGATAACCCTTAAGAGACCAGAAGTCTTAGACACTGGGATCCTCAGAATTAAAGCACTAAGAGGAGAGATGAGGTCAAGAATATACTGATAAATTAAATAAAAAGGGCCTTGTGTGGCTCAGACATGAGGATGTGCTGCCTTTGGGGAAGACAGCATGACTTCCAAACTGAGGTGTGTAACTTCACCCTCAGATCTGACTCGTGTGTGTGTGTGTGTGTGTACCCATGCTACATGATATAATAACCATAGACCCTATAGATCCTTCATTATTCAGGGCATAGTCTTCAGACAAGTAGCATGGGCCGGATTCCTTAGGTGGCTCAGTTGGTAAAGAATCTGCCTACAATGCAGGAGACCCAGGCTCAAGCCCTAGGTGGGGAAGATCCCCTGGAGAAAAGAATTGCAGCCCACTCCAGTATTTTTGTCTGGAAAATTCCATGGACAGAGGAGTCTGGCAGGCTACAGTCCATGGAGCCACAAAGAGCTGGACTCAACTGAGCGACTAAACCATCACCACCACCCCAGCCCTTCTGAATCAGAATCTGAAGCCTAACAAGATTCCCCAGGTGATTTATATGCACATTAGATAAACAATGACCTACAATCATTACATATTTAGCTGTTGCATAATTTATATAATTTTCATAGCAAAGAAGATATAAAACAAAGCAGGATGATGAGGATGAAGAATAATAGACTATGTTTGCTTACTTTACCCCAAATTAAGTATGACAGAGTCTGATTATATTAATAAAGTCCAAATCAACAATTTTCTCAGAAAGTCTCCTTCAAAATGTGTAACAAGTCTGTGCATATGCTAGCACTAAATAGTAACTTCCAATTGGACTGACAGCATTTTTTTTTCTTTTTGTTCTGACCTTTTCTTAAAGATAAATTTGGTGATGTAAAGATCAAAACTATATTTACAACACTTTATTTCAGTCATGAATAAATATTAAAATAGCTAACTGATTTGACTTTTCTTCATTTTCAACTATTTTAATTCATTATAGTAAAAAACTGACAAATTGAAAGCGTAAATACTTCCCACTTTCCAGACAACCAAGCAATCAAAGAGCTTAAAAAGCAGAGATTTTAAAAATATATTTTGTGCTACACTTTTATGAAAAAGACTCAAATATCAAATGAACAAGCTGATTTCAGCAATATTATCCCAGAATATTTGATTTGACTTTCTCCAGAGGACTGCCACTTTGACAGAAATCAGACCATTAAATAACTATCATGAATGCTTTTTCACTTTTATCATAGCTTCCTAAATTTACAGTTATTTCCCTGAGATGACCAGTGCACTAAATTGGCTAGTCATTTTGTTATCCTTGTAAATACAGCTGATCCTTTATTATTTCAGTATCTTATAACCTGCTGGTTCCTTCAAGCTAGTCAAGTTCAGACTGTGTTGTTCAGGTTATTGATAAAAATGAAATGCTCAAAATTTAAATGTGCTTTGTGCTATACAAGTTCTCAGAATGCATCCATGTTTCCTGTGTATACATCCATGCATATACACACATACATATATGAACATATACACACAGTTATTTTTAAGAAAATAGGGTTTGTATTACTGATGGCTACTCTCATAATTAAAGTGAAAGTGCTTATTTCATTGTTATCGTCGTTCAGTCACTCAGTCATGTCTAACACTTTGTGACCCCATGGACTGCAGCATGCCACACTTCCTTGTCCTTTACCATCTCCCAGAGCTTGCTCAAACTCATGCCCATTGAGTCAGTGATGCCATCTAATCATCTTGTGCTCTGTCATCCCCTTCTCCTTCTGCCTTCAATCTTTCCCAGTATCGTGGTCTTTTCTAATGAGTTGGCTCTTCATATCAGGTGGCCAAAATATTGGAGCTTCAGCATCAGTCCTTCCAATGAATATTCAGGATTGATTTCCTTTAGGATTGACTCATTTGATCTCCTTGAAGTCCAAGGGACTCTCAAGAGTCTTCTCCAACACCACAGTTCAAAAACAACAATTCTTTGGTACTCGGCCTTCTTTATGATCCAGCTCTCACACCATACATGACTCCAGGAAAAACCATAGCTTTAACTACATGGACCTTTGTTGGCAAAGTAATGTCTCTGCTTTTTACTACACTGCCTAGGTTTGTCATCGCTTTCCTTCTAAGCCACAGGTGTCTTAATTTCATGGTTGCAGTCACCATCTGCATTGATTTTGACCAAGAAAATACAATCTGTAACTGTTTTCATTGTTTCCCCATCAATTTGCCATGAAGTGATGGGACTAGATGCCAAGATCTTCATTTTTTGAATGTTGAGTTTTAAGCCTCTTTCACCTTCATCAAGAGGCTTTTGAGCTCCTCTTCACTTTCTGCCATAAGGGTGGTGTCATCTGCATACCTGAAATTATTGATATTTCTCCCAGCAATTTTGATTCTAGCTTGTGCTTCATCCAGCCCAGCATTTCTCATTATGTACTCTGCATATAAGTTAAATAAGCAGGGTGATAGTATACAGCTTGTACATACTCCTTTCCTAATTTTGAACCAGTTCATTTTTCCATGTCCAGTTCTAACTATTGCTTCTTGATTAGCATAGAGGTTTCTCAGGCTGCAGGTAAGGTGGTCTGGTATTCTCATTTCTTTTAAGAATTTTCCACATTTTTTTGTGATCCACATGGTCAAAGGCTTTAACATAGTCAATGAAACATGAGTAGATGTTTTTCTGGCATTCTCTTTTTCTTTAAGCCCAGAGCTAATGATTACACCACAAAACAACTCATCTTGCTCAAGGCTGTTTTTCCTTAAACTCTGTACTAATGATTATATAACAACAATGTATCCTGTTCAAGGACATGTTTTTCCTTAAGCTATGGTTTTTCCAGTAGTCATGTATGGATGTGAGAATTGGACCATAAAGAAAGCTGAGTGCCGAAGAATTGATGTTTTTGAACTGTGGTGTTGGAGAAGACTCTTGAGAGTCACTTCAACTGCAAGAAGATCCAACCATTCCATCCTAAAGGAAATCAGTCCTGAATATTCATTGGAAGGACAGATGCTGAAGCTGAAACTCCAATACTTTGGCCACCTGATGCAAAGAACTGACTTATTGGAAAAGACCCTGACACTGGGAAAAATTGAAGGCAAGAGGAGAAGGGGAGGACAGAGGATGAGATGGTTGGATGGCATCACCGACTTGATGGATATGAGTTTAAGCAAGCTTCAGGACTTGGTGATGGACAGGGAAGCCTGGCATGCTGCAGTCCATGGGGTTGCAAAGAGTCAGACAGGACTGACTAAACTAAACTGAACCGAATAACCTTCTGAATAATCATTTTATCTTAAAATGTTTGTTGTGGTAATGGGTCCTGTAAGACATTTCTATGTTAGTTCTAATCCTGTTATCTTAAAGTGTATGTCATGGAAGTGGATCTGCTAAGACCTTTCTATTGTTAGTAACCAATTGAAAAGTATATAAGGCCTTGATGAGACTAGCAAGTGGGGCACTCCCCACCCCCTCCCCCACCTACTTGTGATGTCTATGTAAGAGGCTTTGTTTTATCTGCTTTTAACTGTAATAAAACTCTGCTACAAAGAGCTATGAGTGATCAAGCCTCATCTATAGTCCTGAAGCTAAATTCTCTTCTTTGGAGTTCATATATCTGACAAGGTTCACCATAAGTTGTCAATTCTGTAATTATAATATTCTATAGAGTTGGTCAATTCTAAATTATTCTACTGCTATCAAAATCTTCATGAATGAATTTGTACATCAATCAACTTTTATACCCATGAGAGTTTCTACAAGGTTACTACAGATAAACCGATTTGGGGTAAGAGAATATGTAATTTTTAAAAATTTTATTTATTTTTGGTTGCTCATGGCACGTGGGAGTTTGATTTCCTGATCAGGGATCCAACTCACATCTATCAACCTGCATGGAGTTTTACCCACTGCACAGCTGGGAAGTCTGAGAATACGTATATTTTTAATTTTATTCAGTTCGGTTCAGTTCAGTCACTCAGTCGTGTCCGACTCTTCGCGACCCCGTGAATTGCAGCACGCCAGGCCTCCCTGTCCATCACCAACTCCCGGAGTTTTGTATAAGAGTATCAAAATAATGGTATAAGGAACATTAAGCAGCATTTGAGTATAGGTGAAAGTCAGTTGAATTACTTGAATGTTTTCGTACCTGAGATGAGTGGTATAGAACTAGACAAATTTAGATAATATGTCTACTAGAAAAGGCTAAAGAAATGATGATCAGTCTGTAAAACAAGAAATCTAATATTTTTCAGAGTATAAAAGTGTACATCAAACAAAATGATGAGCTATTCAAAGACAGAAACAAAATTATCTCAAGTAATTGATACCAAGTAAACTATCACCTTCCAGTGTTGTGGAAATGTACTTGTATTGCTCTGGAAGTTTGGCAACATGAATATGTTTTGTAATTGTATTGCTTGAAAGTTATATATATGTAGTATGCATATATGGTCTATATCTGCCTAGGATCAGCAATTACAATAATATATGGGGGAAAGGGAGTGAATTATTTAATAAGTATATCAGTGTTTAAAAGAATGCAAAAAATTATTTTTTTAAAACTTTATTTTATATTCTATTTCCATAAACAGGGTATTCAGGGTGCTTAAGTGTTGAATGCACAAATATCATTGCACTATGTTATGTGAGAATCAACCCCAGAAAACTACTTGAAATAATTTTTTTCATCTGTGTTGTTAATCTTTAAAAATAGGCTTTCAGGAGTTTTTTTCCTAAATTGATTCAGCAGATAGATTCTTTCTGAGCCTTAAAGTAGTAAAGCAGGTGGAGAGCAGTACATAGTTAAGAAGTAAGCTCATCAGTCACATTTTGTTTTGTTTTGTTTTCTGTCATAAGCCTTAGAGGACCAGAAGTGAGGATTTGGGGTCTTAAATGCCTGAGAGAGTTCAAAACCAGTCTGGCAATCTTTCAAAACTAATTACCTCCTAAAGCTCATCTCAGGTCTGAACAGGGCAACTCGTCATCACAAGGTTGTTCAGGTCACAGGGTCAATGTGTCCCATATCCAGGGATGGTTTCTATCTTCAAAAAACACGGCACATTCCCTGATACCCTGTCAGCTGTACACGTGCTATTAGAATGATTCAGCTGCTAATTATTTTTGAAGCAGCAAATGTGATAAAGATCGGAAGTTGAGGGGAAAGAAAAGCATTATCAGTAGAAATGATAAATGCATGTTCATTATACCATAGATATTGTACACTGAGCTCTGGGAGTGGGAAAGGAAGGTGGGAATATGATTTTATCATAGTTAAGGTTGGCTTACTTTGTAATTGAAAGCACAGATTCAAACAGTAATTACCTTAAAACCAATGGTCATAAATACTGTAACACTACAGACCTGTGTGCACTCTTGCAGATATATGTGCACATACTCATTTAAGTCTATGTGTGTGAGTGCATCGGGATGAATCTGTATGTAAAGAAACAGAACATGGGAAGGAAGAATTGATAAAAATCCCCATTTTCAGTGGGCCTAACATTATAGAGGTGTAACAATGACAAAACATAAGTCATTGCGGAGCCACAATAGTCTTCACTTGGCCACTGAATATCAGAAGTAGCATTTCAGTTCTCTGTGACAGACCTTATGCTCACTCATATTCCAGAAGACAAAAGTCTGATGTTATTGACCTCCATTCAACTGCATCAGTCTCAGAATTCATCCCCACTGTGACGATGAACACTTTTTCCCCCAACAGTAAATCAAGGGGTTGAGTCAGAAGGTGATAATGCATCTTTATTCTAACAACTATAATATTTTTAGTATTTCCACATATTAGCTACAATATAGATGATTCTATGTCTTTTTTTTTCAAAATTATCTAAAAATTACCAGAAAACAGTATTGTTAACAAGATGTTTATTATATTATATAATGCAGTTTTATAAGATTTTATCTGAATTCTTATGATCTGTCATCCTAAAATCACAATTACAAACAGAAATGAGAATCATGGATTCAAAGGCCTGTTGGGCTATATTATAACAAAAATGTGTAAATCAGGACCTCTCTCAGTTCAGTTCAATCACTCAGTCATTTCCAACTCTTTGTGATACCATGAATCACAGCATGCCAGGCCTCCCTGTCCATCAGCAACTCCCGGAGCTCAATCAAACTCATGTCCATTGAGTCAGTGATGCCATCCAGCCATCTCATCCTCTGTCATCCCCTTGTCCTCCTGCCCCCAATCCCTCCCAGCATTAGGGTCTTTTCCAATGAGTCAACTCTTCGCATGAAGTGGCCAAAGTATTGGAGTTTCAGTTTCAGCATCAGTCCTTCCAATGAACACCCAGGATTGATCTCCTTTAGAATGGACTGCTTGGATCTCCTTGCAGGCCAAGGGACTCACAAGAGTCTTCTCCAACACCACAGTTCAAAAGCATCAATTCTTAGGTGCTCAGCTTTCTTCACAGTCCAACTCTCACATCCATACATGACCATAGGAAAAACCATAGCCTTGACTAGACAGACCTTTGTTGGCAAAGTAATATCTCTGCTTTTCAATATACTAACCAGGTTGGTCATAACTTTCCTTCCAAGGAATAAGAGTCTTTTAATTTCATGGCTGCAGTCACCATCTGCAGTGATTTTGGAGCCCCAAAAAATAAAGTCTGCCACTGTTTCCACTGTTTCCCCATCTATTTCCCATGAAGTAATGGGACCAGATGCCATGACCTTAGTTTTCTGAATGTTGAGCTTTAAGCCAACTTTTTCACTCTCCTCTGTCACTTTCATCAAGAGAGTTTTTAGTTCCTTTTCACTTTCTGCCAAAAGGGTGGTATCATCTGCATATATGAGGTTATGGATATTTCTCCTGGCAATCTTGATTACAGCTTGTGCTTCTTCCAGCCCAGCATTTCTCATAATGTACTCTGCATGCTGGTGCTACTACTGCTAAGTCGCTTCAGTCATGTCTGACTGTGTGCGACCCCATAGATGGCAGCCCACCAGGCTCCCCCATTCCTGGGATTCTCTGGCCAAGAATACTGGAGTGGGTTGCCATAGAAGTTAAATAAGCAGGGTTACAATATACAGCCTTGACTTACTCCTTTTCCTATGTGGAACTAGTCTGTTGTTCCATGTCCAACTGTTGCTTCCAGACCTGCATATAGGTTTCTCAAGAGGCAGGTCAGGTGGTCTGGTATTCCCATCTCTTTCAGAATTTTCCACAGTTTATTGTGATCCACACATAGTCCAAGGCTTTGGCATAGTCAAGAAAGCAGAAATAGATGTTTTTCTGGAACTCTCATGCTTTTTCCATGATCCGGCGGATGTTGGCAATTTGATCTCTGGTTCCTCTGCCTTTTCTAAAACCAGCTTGAACATCTGGAATTTCATGGTTCATGTATTGCTGAAGCCTGTCTTGGAGAATTTTGAACATTACTTTACTAGCATGTGAGATGAGTACAATTGTACGGTAGTTTGAGCATTCTTTGACATTGCCTTTCTTTGGGATTGGAATGAAAACTGACCTTTTCCAGTCCTGTGGCCACTGCTGAGTTTTCCAAATTTGCTGGCATATTGATTGCAGCACTTTCACAGCATCATCTTTCAGGATTTGAAATAGCTCAACTGGAATTCCATCACCTCCATTAGCTTTGTCCATAGTGATGCTAAGGTGCACTTGACTTCACATTCCAGGATATCTGGCTCTAGATGAGTGATCACACCATTGTGATTATCTGGGTTGTGAAGCTCTTTTTTGTACAGATCTTCTGTGTATTATTGCCACCTCTTCTTAGTATCTTCTGCTTCTGTTAGGTCCATACCATTTCTGTCCTTTATTGAGCCCATCTTTGCATGAAATGTTCCCTTGGTATCTCAAATTTTCTTGAAGAGATCTCTAGTCTTTACCATTCTTTTGTTTTCTTCTATTTCTTTGCATTGATTGCTGAGGAAGGCTTTCTTATCTCTCCTTGCTATTCTTGGCAGCTGTGCTGGTGCAACAGGGCCAAGAGGAGCTACTCCAGGTCCAAGGTCAGGAGGGGCGGCTGTGAGGAGATACCCCTCATCCAAGGTAAGCAGCAGTGGCTGTGCTTTGCTGGAGCAGCTGTGAAGAGATACCCCACGTCCAAAGTAAGAGATACCCCACGTCCAAAGTAAGAGAAACCCAAGTAAGATGGTAGGTGTTGCAAGAGGGCATCAGAAGGCAGACACACTGAAACCATAATCACAGAAAACTAGTCAATCTGATCACATGGACCACAGCCTTGTCTAACTCAATGAAACTAAGACATGCTGTGTGGGGCAACCCAAGATGGGATGGTCATGATGGAGAGGTCTGACAGAATGTGGTCCACTGGAGAAGGGAATAGCAAATCACTTCAGTATTCTTGCCTTGAGAACCCCATGAACAGTATGAAAAGGCAAAATGATAGGATACTGAAAGGGGAACTCCCTGGGTCTGTAGTGCCCAATACGCTACTGGAGATCAGTGGAGAAAGAACTCCAGAAAGAATGAAGGGATGGAGCCAAAGCAAAAACAATACTCAGCTGTAGATGTGACTGGTGATAGAAGCAAGGTCCAATGCTGTAAAGCGCAATATTGCATAGGAACCTGGAATGTCAGGTCCATGAATCAAGGCAAATTGGAAGTGGTCAAACAGGAGATGGCAAGAGTGAATGTCAACATTCTAGGAATCAGCAAACTGAAATGGACTGGAATGGGTGAATTTAACTCAGATGACTATTATATCTACTACTGCGGTAGGAATCCCTCAGAAGAAATGGAGTAGCCATCATGGTCAACAAAAGAGTCTGAAATGCAGTACTTGGATGCAATCTCAAAAATGACAGAATGATCTCTGTTCATTTCCAATGCAAACCATTCAATATCACGGTGATCCAAGCCTATGCCCCAACCAGTAATGCTGAAGAAGCTGCCAAATTCAGACTTAAATTGAAGAAAGTGGGGAAAACCACTAGACCATTCAGGTATGACCTAAATCAAATCCCTTATGATTATACAGTGGAAGTGAGAAATAGATTTAAGGGACTAGATCTGATAGACAGAGTGCCTGATGAACTATGGACAGAGGTTCGTGACATTGTACAGGAGACAGGGATCAGGACGATCCCTATGGAAAATAAATGCAAAAAAGCATAATGGCTGTCTGAGAAGGCCTTACAAATAGCTGTGAAAAGAAGAGAAGTGAAAAGCAAAGGAGAAAAGGACCTCCCTACGACTATGAAAAAACAGTAAGGCCAGGGCAACTCAAGTCCAAAAAGAACACTACAGCATTAGTGCTCTTTTTCTATTTCAAGACAACAGTGACAAAAATAACATATTTACAGTCAACCACAACACCTCTATGGACCAGATTTGATTTTAAGTTGAAAATTATGCAGTAATATATTTTTCTAATAAATATTTTCTGCAGTTTTCCTATAGTACTAAACACTCAAAGCAAAAGAAGAATGGCCCTGAGGATCTGGTCATTACATTGTTCACAAAAGCCAAGTCTCAGGGCCAGTTATTCCCTCACAAAATTTCAGATTTTGTTTCTGACAATAGGTTTGCAATTTCCTCACCTGAGTTAATAATATTTACCAACAGAAATTTTATCCAGGCTGTTACAATTAATGTAGTAGATTATCATGGAAAAAATATTCAGATCCTGGGAAAAATGAAGCAGTGATAAAAGCACCCAGAGAAGGTTCACAAGGACAAAAGGAGAATATGCTGACATTATTTCATTGCCTGATATTTCACAAGTCTGTTTGAGTATACACTTAAAATGAATCCTTCATAAGACAGGCACACATTTGCTCTATAATTTGTATTACATTGGAAGAAAGGAATAACTGGATAATTTTCTCCAGGAGCCCTCCAATGCACAATTCTTAGACAATCACTTTATAATTTAACCTGCCTTTGGGCTTTTGTGGTTTTAAAAAACTTTTTTTGAGAAATATGAAACAGCAATAATTAGAATGACTGCCATATTGACTTGTTTCTATGATAAATCTAATTCAATTCATCCAAATCTTTCAAGACAAGAATTTCAAGAACCCTCTTTACATAGAACAGAGAAGAAGGCTGTTTGAGCAGAGATGGAACCTCTCCCAGTGAATCCCCCTCTTTCCTACCCATGAGCAACATGTATAATGGTTATGAGAATTCACTCTGAAACTAGAATGCTTTGACTCTGACACTGAACAGATGTGTGAACTAGAGTAATTTATGTAATCTCTCTGTGCATCTGTGACTTCAAATCTTTAAAAACCAAACAAAAAATGGTGTGATCACCATTGTAGGTAGAAGGTTTAGTCCATTAGATACAGGTGAACTAAGACAGACAGGCATTCAGTTAACGTCCATTGCTCTCAACAGTGCAAAAATTCAAGTGTCTTTGAGTCCTAGTACAAGCTACAAAACTATAACAATTTAATTTGAGTGCCTGAAGCTGAACTATTGTATGGTCTCTCCTTTTTCAAACAATATCAAACCAAGTGGAAAAAATAGACTACTCTGATCTGTGTTGTCCTTCCTTTCCTATTATTTGCCCTCTCCACTATGAACATCACTGTCACTGACTCC
This sequence comes from Bison bison bison, assembly GCF_000754665.1. Classification (NCBI taxonomy): domain Eukaryota; kingdom Metazoa; phylum Chordata; class Mammalia; order Artiodactyla; family Bovidae; genus Bison; species Bison bison. The sequence continues at coordinate 2,576,962 of NW_011494736.1, read as the reverse complement.
AGTGGTTTTCAACAACCAACACCAATTAGGCCATTATGTACCAATCACTCCTGAATTCAAAATGAAGCCTGATACACCATCTTCCACGGGTAATGAGCAAGTGAACAACCAAAGCAATGTCACAGATTTCATAGTTCTTTCGTGTGCTGAATTGCTCAGAGGGAGAAAAATGGTGCCTACCATTCAACCTTGTAAAGTTTCCACTTCTAGGGTCTTCAGTGAGGGATAATAAACATTCAATGCATGTTAGAAATCCAACCATGTATTACTTGCACAACAGCTCATATTGAATCTATAACCATGTATTGCACAGTAATCTTACAAAAGTGAAACACCTTAAAAAAAAAAAAAAAAAAGAAGAAGAATTTAGCTGGGTAATTTACCAGATGCCTCAAATCAGAAAATATGTCTGTTACCCAGGAAAGGATTCTTTCACTGTCCTAGAGGCCCTTCTATTTGAAGTCTAGTGCTGAGCAGATAAAGTCTATTCAATCTTTACTGAAGATTGTCCAAAATATTTAAAAGGTGATTTTATTCATATTTACAATAGTTTTTATTTATCTCTTCTTATATCACATGTATTACTTTACTTCTTCTGATTCCCCCCAAATCTTGCCAAATCTAAACAATCTAGAACACCCAATACACTTTTCTGACTCTCCCCTTGTACCTTTTTTTTCTATTTTAGTTCCTTTTACCATAAACCCCCACCATATCCAATATGAATCAAGCAAATTCTGAGACTCTCTAAGTACTCAAGTTCATCCATTAAGCTGATCTGCATTAAAGGTTCAGGAGCCTCTCTTGTTGTTGTTCAGCCACTCAGTCATGTCCTATTCTTTGTGACCCCATGGACTGTGGCATGCCACACTTCCCTGTCCTTCACCACCTTCTGGAGTTTGCTCAAACTCATATCAATTGAGTTGGTGATGTCATCGAATCAGCTCATCCTCTGTTGTCCCTCCTGTTCCTGCTTTCAATCGTTCTGAGCACTAGGATCTTTCCCAATGAGTTGGCTCTTCATATTAGGAGACCAAAGTATTGGAGCTTCAGTTTTATCATTAGTCCTTCTAATGGATATTCAAGATTGATTTCCTTTAGGATTGACTCATTTGATCTCCTTTCAGTTTCAAGAGTCTCCTCCAACATCACAGTTCAAAGCATTGATTCTTTGGTGCTCAGCCTTCTTTATGGTCCAACTCTCACATCCATACATGATTACTGGAAAAACCATAGCTTTGACTAGATGGACCTTTGTTGGCAAAGGTCAACTTTGGTCCAGTTAGGTCCAATGTCTCTAATTTTTAATATGCTGTCCAGGTTGGTCATAGCTATTCTTCCAAGGAGCAAGCAGCTTTTAATTTCATGGCTGGAGTCACCATCTGCAGTAAAATTGGAGCCCAAGAAAATAAAGTCTTTCATTGTTTCCATTGTTTCCCCATCTATTTGGCATGAAGTGATGGGACTGGATGTCATGATCTTAGCTTATTGAATGTTGAGTTTTAAGCTTTTTCACTCTTCTCTTTCACCTTCATGAAGAGGCTGTTTCATTCCTCTTTGCTTTTTGCCATAAGGATGGTGCCATTTGCATATTCTGAGGCTATTGATATTTCTCCCTTTAATCTTGATTCCAGCCTGTGTTTCATCCAGCCCGGAATAGCACATGATGTACTCTGCATATAAGTTAAATAACCAGGGTGACAGTATACAGCCTTGACCTACTCCTTTCCCAATTTGGAAACAGTCTGCTTTTCCATGTCCAATTCTAACTGTTGCTTTTTGACCTGCATACAGATTTCTCAGGATGCAAGTAAGGTAGTCTGGTATTGCCATCTCTTTAAGGATTTTCCAGTTTGTTGTGATCCACACAGTCAAAGGCTTTAGTATAATCAATGAAGCAGAAGTGGATCTTTTTCTGGAATTTTCTTGCTTTTTATATGTTCCAGTTGATGTTGGCAATTTGATTTCTGGTTCCTCTGCCTTTTCCAAATCCAGTGTGAACATCTGGAAGTTCTCAGTTCATATACTGTTGAAGCCTATCTTGGAGGATTTTGAGTATTACTTTGCTAGCATGTGAAATGAGTAATTGTGTGGTAGCTTAAAGACTTTTTGGCATAGTCTTTCTTTGGGATTGGAATGAAATTGACCTTTTCTCATCTGTGGCCACTGTTGAGTTTTCCCAATTTGCTGACATATTGAGTGCAGTATTTTAATAGCATCATCTTTTAGGATTTGAAATAGAACAGCTGGACTTCCATCACCTCCACTAGCTTTGTTCATATTGATGCTTCCTAAAGCCCACTTGACTTCACATGCCAGGATGTCTGGCTCTAGGTGAGTGATCACGCCATCATAGCTATCTGGGCATGAAGATCTTTTTTGTACAGTTTTTCTGTCTTGTCACCTCTTAATATCTTCTACTTCTGTTAGGTCCATACCATTTCCATCCTTTATTGTGCCCATCTTTGCATGAAATGATCCCTTGGTAGCTCTCATTTTCTTGAAGAGATCTCTAGTCTTTCCCATTCTATTGTTTTCCTCTATTTCTTTGCACTAATCCCTTAGGAGGGCTCTCTCGTCTCTCCTTGCTGTTCTTTGGAACTCTGCATTCAGATGGGTATATCTTTCCTTTTCTCTTTTGCCTTTAGCTTCTCTTCTTTTCTCAACTATTTGTAAGGCCTCCTCAAACAATGTTTTTTCCTTTTTGCACTTATTTTTCTAGGGGATAGTTTTGATCACTGCCTCCTCTGCAATGTTACGACCTTTGTCCATAGTTCTTCAGGCACTCTGTCTATCAGATCCAATCCCTTGGATCTCTATGACTTTCACTGTATAATCATAAGGGATTTTGTTTAGGGTATACCTGAGTGGCTAGTGCTTTTCCCTACTTTCTTGAATTTAAGTCTGAATTTGGCAATAAGGAGCTCATGATCTGAGCCACATCCAGTTTTGTTTTTGCCAACTATATAGAACTTCTCCTTCTTCCGCTGCAAAGATTATTTCATTACATGACATCATATCTCTTGCCTTCTCACAAACTAACATAAATTTCTGGTCTAAATATCAGCTAACGCCAGTTTACCCAACTCTTAAGTGTTGTTTACACTGCAAAGCTTCATCCTGTGTGTGCCCCATGTAAGCCCTTGCATGTGTGCATGTTAATTTGCTACAGCTGTGTCTGACTCTTTGTGACCCTAAGGACTGTAGTGTACCAGTCTCCTTTTTCCATCGAATTCTCCAGGCGAGAATACTGGAGTGGGTTGGTATTTCCTCCTCCAGGGGATCTTTTCAGGGATAGAACTGGTGTCTCTTATATCTCCTGCATTGTCAGGTGGATTCTTTACCACGAGCGCCACCTGAAAAGCCCACATAAGTCCCTACTTTTACACTAATATGTCTGACTCTGCTCTAATTCCCTTTTCTCTTTCTGCTCACTGACCAGAGTATAAACATCTTGAGGGTTCATTCACTGGTGTATTGCCACAGCTTCACACACTGCATAGTAAAAACTAGGGGTTAAGTGATTATTTTTTGAATGAATATTCATATCAATGTTCAAATAACTGTTTTATCTAATCATAAGCCTAAAACTCATGACTCATGATAAACACTTACAAAATGCTAAAAATGTAGACTCAGATGGCCTCATCTCCTTATTTCCATGGTTCTCTCTCAAGGTAAAGAATTCCGCCATGTTACCTAGTATACATCATAACATTTCATTATTTAATTAAATTTGAAGAAAAAGTATTTATTTGCTTCATCTAATGCATTATAAAAACATTCATATTTGGTTTTATATTAAAGAGAGTAGAAAATAACATTCATTTACAAATCAGGATCTGTATCTTCTAACTTTAAAAGAGCATGCAGATTATGTGGACTACAATTTCATTTTTTTTAAAAGTACATAAGAATCATCTTTGTTAATAATTTATGAATTTACACTAATCATTGTTAATATAATTTGGGTTCTACCTTTATTCAAAGATATTGATCACAGATATAACAGGCTCAGAAAAAGCTAGAAAATCTTTCCCATATCCAGGAATATTTTTCTTCTATATTTAGATATATAAATTCAAGATTTATATCAATAAAGTGAAATTGTTTGGGGCACAGAGCCCTAAAATATAAATTACCAACATTTTACCCCCTGAAGCAAATATGCTTGTTCAACTTTATATCTGTGGTTATGTGGCCTTGGAATTTATCCTAAACTTTGCAAACATTCAATTAAAGAAGAATTTTTATTATATTAAAAAGTTTTGATTAATGTGCAGTTAAGCAAGGTACTTTTCCCACAGTTTATTGTGATCCACACAGTCAAAGGCTTTGGCATAGTCAATAAAGCGGAAATAGATGTTTTCCTGGAACTCTCTTGCTTGTTTGATGAGCCAGTAGATGTTGGCAATTTGATCTCTGGTTCTTCTGCCTTTTCTAAAACCAGCTTGAACATTTGGAAGTTCACAGTTCACGTATTGCTGAAGCCTGGCTTGGAGAATTTTAAGCATTACTTTACTAGTGTGTGAGATGAATGCAATTGTGCAGTAGTTTGAGCATTCTTTGGCATTGCCTTTCTTTGGGATCGGAATGAAAACTGACCTTTTCCATTCCTGTGGCCACTGCTGAGTTTTCCAAATTTGCTGACATATTGAGTGAAGCACTTTCACAGCATCATCTTTTAGGATTTGAAATAGCTCAACTGGAATTCCATCACCTCCACTAGCTTTGTTCATAGTGATGCTTCCTAAGGCCCACTTGACTTCACATTCAAGGATGTATGGCTCTAGGTGAGTGTGAGTGATCACACCTTTATGATTATCTGGGTCATGAAGGTCTTTTTTTGTACAGTTCTTCTGTGTATTCTTGCCATCTCTTCTTAATATTTTCTGCTTGTTAGGTCCCTACCATTTCTGTCCTTTATTGAGCTCATCTTTGCATGAAATGATCCCTTGGTATCTTTAATTTTCTTGAAGAGATCTCTAGTCTTTCCCATTCTGTTGTTTTCCTCTATTTCTTTGCATTGATCACTGAAGAAGGCTTTCTTATCTCTTCTTGCTATTCTTTGGAACTCTGCATTCAGATGCTTATATCTTTACTTTTCTCCTTTGCTTTTCTCTTCTTTTCACAGCTATTGTAAGGCCTCCTCAGACAGCCATTTTGCTTTTTTGCATTTCTTTTTCTTGGGGATGGTCTTGATTCCTGTCTCCTGTACAATGTCACAAACCTCTGCCCATAGTTCATCAGGCACTCTGTCTATCAGATCTAGTCCCTTAAATCTATTTCTCAATCCCACTGTATAATTGTAAATGTATAATCATATGATTTAGGTCATACCTGAATGGTCTAGTGGTTTTCCCCACTTTCTTCAATTTCAGTCTGAATTTGGCAATAAGGAGTTCATGATCTGAGCAACAGTCAGCTTCCGGTTGTTTTTGCTGACTGTATAGAGCTTCTCCATCTTTGGCTGCAAAGAATATAATCAATCTTATTTTAGTGTTGACCAGCTGGTGATGTCCATGTGTAGAGTCTTCTCTTGTGCTGTTGGGAGAGGGTGTTTTCTATGACCAATGCGTTCTCTTGGTAGAACTCTATTAGCCTTTACCCTGCTTCATTCTGTACTCCAAGGTCAAATTTGCCTGTTACTCCAAGTGTTTCATGACTTCCTACTTTTGCATTCCAGTCCCTATTATTGGGTGTTAGTTCTAGAAGGTCTTGTAGGTCTTCACTGAACTGTTCAACTTCAGCTTCTTCAGTGTTACTGGTTGGGCCATAGACTTGGATTACCATGATGTTGAATGGTTTGTCTTGGAAATGAACAGAGATCATTCTGTCATTTTTGAGACTTGTCTAGTCAAGATTATGGTTTTTCCAGTGGTCATGTATGGATGTGAGGGTTGGACTATAAATAAAGCTGAGCATAAAAGTTGAGAGTCCCTTGGACTGCAAGGAGATCCAACCAGTCCATCCTAAGGGAGATCAGTCCTGGATGTTCATTGGAGGGACTGATGTTGAAGCTGAAACTCCAATACTTTGGCCACCTGATGTGGAGAACTGACTCATTGGAAAAGACCCTGATGCTGGGAAAGATTGAGGACAGGAGAAGAAGGGGACGACAGAGGATGAGATGGTTGGATGGCATCACCAAACCAATGGACATGGGTTTGGGTCAACTTCGGGAGTTGGTGATGGACAGGGAGGCTGGTGTGCTGCGGTTCATGGGATCACAAAGAATCAGACATGACTGAGTGACTGAACTGAACTGAAGCAAGGTACTATGCTTCTTTTGGTGATTTTATAGGACATAAACGGCACCCACTCCAGTACTCTTGCCTTGAAAATGCCATGGATGGAGGAGCCTTGTGGGTTGCAGTCCATGGGGTCGCTAAGAGTTGGACACGACTGAGCAAGATCACTTTCACTTTTCACTTGTATGCATTGGAGAAGGAAATGGCAACCCACTCCAGTGTTCTTGCCTGGAGAATCCCAGGGACGGGGGAGCCTGGTGGGCTGCCGTCTATGGGGTCTCGCAGAGTCGGACATGACTGAAGCGACTTAGCAGCAGCAGCAGCAGCAAGCATAGTATTGAATTCTACTGTAAGTTGAAATCTGGTGTTTCCTATAGTTTAATTGATTATTATTTACAGAATTATAAGAATATATTTTTATAAACATTTTAATAACTTTAGAGCGCATAGATATAATTACTTCAAAGACAAAATCCATCGCTATACTTCAGGTAAAGAGTGGTCATCTTTAACAACACATTCTATAAAGGTATTTTTGGAATAGGATCCTTTTGCTCCAAAAAATAGTACTACCTTTGATATAAGCTTTTACCTCACAGAATTTACATTTATAAATTTCCATTTTAAGTGAAAATATAGATGTATAATGTAGCGGTATTATTCTGATACTGACAAATGTTTTCTTAATTCTATCTTAGAAGAGTAGTTGGTTATATGAGAACCGATTCCCTCTTTCTTGTAACTCTGTTTCATTTTTTTTTTGTATTCATCATTTGTCTACTCCAATACTATAAGCATTTTAAGAACATGAACATTTGGAAATGAACTATAAACTATATCATAAGGAAAACAAACTAACAGACAGATAAAATATCTTGCTTATTTTTTACATTGAAGAGTGTAGTCTAGAATCATAACTGGAATAATTTGCCATCTGCACACTACATGTACGATAAGGAAAACAGTCCTCTTCAGAGGCATTCCCCTGAGAAGCTTCCTATCTCACACTTGAAGTATATGAACATTGGAATGATTTGCAAGGTTTCTTGTTTTAGAAAAAGTATAGTTTTCATTTTTTAAAAGATAGCAAATAAATTGTGTAGATATGTTCTGTCTGCTTTGTGGTTGTTGCGAAAGTATGAAACCATTAATTTACAATAAAATTCTTCTAACCAGTCTGTGATGAGAACACATTATTTTATGAGACTTATTAGATAAAAAGGCAGAAAATCAAGTGTGTTATTTCTGGATAACTTATTTTTTATATGTTTTCTGACAGCAAAGGTTAAAAAAAACAATTAACTCTTGCTCTTCTGGTATAGATGTCAGATTAAATGAGCTCTCTATATGAAGCACTTTCCAGCTTTTCATGGTTTCTTGTGTATTTTCTGTTATTGAAAGGGACACACTGAAACAGCAAAGGAACAGTGATCTGGATTCCAGAGAGCAATATCTGCTTTGTACTCTGTCTGTAACTGGAAAGTGACCTTGAGAAGTTCTCCTCTTTTTGCAGCCTTAAACTCATCCTATGTATACTGTTTTAGGATTAGCATTTCTAAGATTTTGATTCCAAACTTGGCCATGAGTGATCATTTAAATAAGCACACAGTTTCCTCTCAAAAATGTGTTTCAAAATAACATATGGCACTTTATAATCCTGATAGTAATTTAATAGAAATCTTTCACATCTTTATATTGAAAAGACTCTGTTTTTACATGATTAGTTCTATATTTTAGGTGAATATTCCACTGTAATTATAGATAAATTCTTCATACTTGGGATGAGTAACATGAAAGATTTCAATAAATTATCTTCCTAGTGTATTATTTTTCTTAAAATATTAAAAATATTTTACTGTTAATTATGTATAGAATTGTGATGAAAAATTTCATTATAGTATCTTGCTGTAGTGTTAGTGTCTCTTCAGAGAAGATACATGTAGAAGAAAAAAAAGATACACCTGGAAGAGATTTTTAGATATATACCATGGAAAAAAAAATTCCCTCAGCTAATAAGCTACAGATTGATCTTTAAGAATTATCTGCACAGAACTCTAGTCAGAAATGCTCTTATTAATGCTTCCTCTGAATTTATATTTATGAATGGTTTCTTAAAGAAGAGTTCTGAACATAACTTAATCAATTTGTTTTGGATTTATATTTCCTCAAAGTATTTTATGAAATGAAACCTAAATTCACATTCACACACAAAAAAAAGATTAGGATAATGCTTTGTCTATTCTCTTACTTAGGTGATATTTTTAAGTGTATTGAAAGGTTATCTCACTAAATAATGTCTTCTTTGAAGTCACAGCACAGGTTGTAATGTCATAGCAAGACACAGTATAGTGCTGCTGCTGCTGCTAAGTCGCTTCAGTCGTGTCTGACTCTGTGCGACCCCATAGACGGCAGCCCACCAGGCTCCCCCGTCCCTGGGATTCTCCAGGCAAGAACACTGGAGTGGGTTGCCATTTCCTTCTCCAATGCATGAAAGTGAAAAGTGAAAGTGAAGTCACTCAGTCATGTCCAACTCCTAGCGACCCCATGGACTGCAGCCCACCAAGCTCCTCCGTCCATGGGATTTTCCAGGCAAGAGTACTGGAGTGGGGTGCCATTGCCTTCTCTGGTATAGTACTAAGGCTCCAGTTAATAAATGAGGGTGTTTTTAAGGATAAAAATGATGTCTTAGTCTTTATATATAGGACTTCAAATAGCACCATGCACAGTCATCTTTTTAAAGCTTTTCCATGATAATTATGATTAAAAAAAATCAAAATTATTCATTCTGGCCTAATTTCCGGCCAAAATTCTAAAATTCTTTCTAGTTTCTGCACTTAACTCTTCCTAACAATTCAGTGATATAATATCATATGCTGAGCTACATGTCAAGGACCTTTTGGGTCGCTCTTAGGCAACATCAGGAATATTTCCTAGAAGAGATAGGAAATGAATGGGATCATAAATTACTAGAAAATAAAAAAAGTCCAAGAAGTTATTCCAGAACAACAGATCCTTGTATAACACCTCTATTTAACTTCATTTTGGTGGCAGGTGGGTTGGGGTGGAAATGGGGAGCCCAATAAAAGACCTAAGAGGAGAGAGAAAATAAAATCCAGCCTCACAGCTGGAGCTAGTCAGTGAATGAACGAGCTTCACAGTGGCCAGAAAACCCAAGGTTTTTGACTAGGGCATGTGAAATGAAGCAGTGAGCTGAAGAGCGTTTGGCAGGTCTGAAGAGAACAGCAACCCCAGAAATAAGGGAGAAACCAATCTCTGAAATGGACAATGATGGATTCACTGGAACAAGAAGTAAACCACTATAGGGTGAGTTAGCACATCAGTGTCCGATGACTGGTCAGTGAGCAGAATATTAGAGATGAGCTATGAAACAATGACTCGAATTATTCTCTTTACCTACAAGTGGTTTCGAATGATTCTGGATTTGGTAGGATTTTTTTATGCAAAATGCAAGTTTCAAACTATAAAGAAAATGCGAATGAAAGAGATGACTCCAGACAAAAGAATCAACATCATTAAATGGCCATCATGGGAAAACAAAGGTATGAAAAGAGAGTGTGGTAAGCAGCCAAGTTAACTGAGATCACCATGTGTGTTGCAGATTAAGATTAGAATTACAGAGTGCTTATTGTGCTGGGCCTTGTATGACAGATAAGTGTGGAGAATATTAAATAAATACTGGGCACTTGGAAAGGATTTTGAGCAGAGAATTGGTACCACAATTAAAACAACACAAATAAGTTATATTTTTGCCAGACACAGAGTTTAGTACTTTGTATATATTATTTCACACTATTTCCATACTTTATATGTGACAGCTTTTCAAACTAGCTATTGTTATTTCTGTTTTGCGGAAATGATTCTAAAGCTCAGAAACTTAGAGATGCTCAATAGCTAGTAAGCAACAGAACTGGACTCAGAGACTGGTTCTTTTAGACTCTAAAATTAAGGTCCTGTAGTTTCTCAACAAGAAGTAATATCTGCATTTAAAAAAAAAAAAAAAAAAAGAAAGAAAGAAAGATGTCTCTGGAAGCACAAAGGTGAAGGTTCACATGAAAATTCTCTACATGACTGCTAAACTTGGCAAACCATTGAACAGAGTCACAGCAATGGGTAATAGAGAAAGCAACTAAGGTCTCAATTCCGGAAGTATAGAAGAATGAAAGTCCTATTAACCATCCGGAGTCAGAAGGAAAACTGTCCCTGAAGTAAAGAGAGGTCAGTTCAGTTCAGTCCATCGCTCAGTTGTGTCAGACTCTTTCCGACCCCATGAATCGCAGCATGCCAGGCCTCCCTGTTCATCACCAAGTCCCAGAGTTCACTCAGACTCACATCCATCAAGTCAGTGATGCCATCCAGCCATCTCATCCTCTGTCGTCCCCTTCTCCTCCTGCCCCCAATCCCTCCCAGCATCAGTCCTTTCCAATGAGTCAACTCTTCGTATGAGGTGGCCTAAGTACTGTAGTTTCACTTTAGCATCATTCCTTCCAAAGAAATCCCAGGGCTGATCTCCTTCAGAATGGACTAGTTGGATCTCCTTGCAGTCCAAGGGCCTCTCAAGAATCTTCTCCAACACCACAGTTCAAAAGCATCAATTCTTCGGCACTCAGCTTTCTTCACAGTCCAACTCTCACATCCATACATGACCACTGGAAAAACCATAGGCTTGACTAGACAGATCTTTGTTGGCAAAGTAATGTCTCTGCTTTTGAATATGCTATCTAGGTTGGTCATAACTTTCCTTCCAAGGAGTAAGAGAGGTCAGAATATTCTAGATAATTATATTTAGCATTTGGATTCTTGAGACAGTTATTACTATAAAGACTTTATAAATAAAATAAGAAATCCTTCTCACCTGCTCACATTACAGTTGGTTGTATTCTGAACACTACAAGTGTCTGCACAATGACATCCTAAAACTATAGTCTCCCAGGCCATAAAATGAGGACAAAAGCTGTCAAATATCCAGCCCATAGAAAGGCTTTAGGATTAATGAGAGTGACCTAAAGTGCTTTGATCTCCACAGAAGAACAGGCACAATACAAATGAGCCACATTATACCAGTGACAAATACTATCCATATACTGTCCAAGAGAATTGAAAAAGAAAAGAAAAATGCACTCTCCTGTTGCTCCTTCTGATACTGAATGCTGTCCTACCATCACTTCTTTTAATTCTTTTGAGGTTTCCCTGAGGGGGAGAAAAAAATATTTCTGCTTCATGCCCAACCTATGGAGTACGCTGGGATACACAAATTAGATAATAGGACAGTCTATACCCACTTTGTCATAGTACCTTTGGAATAAAAAGAATTAAAAAGAGCAACACACTTGCAAGGTGGCTTCTAAGAACACACGAATCATATGAAACCTAGATGGCTATTTTTAGAATGTTTTATATTAAAGTCATTATTATTTTTTTAGTACAAAAGAAGATACCAACTACCTTCTGCATGAATTCAGGATTTATTTGAACTATTTGAAATTTCAAAATTATTTCAAGTTTCAATTTAAAAAAATCAATGACATACTAGATTTATAAGATCCCTTAGTATATCTATACAGTCTATACTGATCCAGCACTGATCTTAATATTCACTAATTTTCCATAAGCCATAAGAAATTCTAAAAAGATTATCTAATGTCACACTAATGCCATATCATAATATAAACCTTCAATAGTCTAAATCTGTTTTAGTTATCAACAAAAACGCATAGATTCTTTAAATATAGTTGCAATAAATTTTCATGAATTCACCTCTATGCTAATCTTCTAGGTTTGGCAATTTACATAATATTGAGATGGGTAATACTCTGTGGGGAAATAATAATATGTAGAGAAAAGAATTAGTTATTCATTGAGCCTATCTCTGGATAATAGAGAAGTAAGTAAGATATAAGATGATAGTATTGGTGACACTCATCATACTAATTTTAGCTGTATGAAAAACTGGAGTTTTATATATAATCTAGTTAATAAGTGGGAATCAGAACTCACATAATGAAAGATTCTCTTTAACAATGAGATTGAAATCTCTAAGTTCTGTATGGAATATTTTCAATTAGAGTATATTTTAAAGTAATATCATTGAAACTTTTACAGTTTTAATTGCTTTCAAGTTCCCAAATTAACGTACATGTAAATGTTAACAAACACACGTGCATATATACATGTATACACTCAGGCACAAACATACGCTTAGATTCACATATAACAAAATATAAATTACATTATAGTTTTCTAAAACATGCAGATTAATTACTAGAAAATTGTATAATTTAAAATGGTGGTTCTCAGAAGCATAATTTAAAGAACAAAAAATATAAAATCAGAATACTGAAGATAATGTATTTCGTAAAATAGTAATCTCTATTTCTCTTCTGGGGCTGATAAGTGACTTTACCAATTCTTAATTATCTAAATAAAATACATTAATGCATTTTTATTACAAAACCAAGGACATTGTAAATAAAGCTAAGGGTCATTCTGACCATCCCCCACATTTCAAACCTCCATACCAGTACCACCAACATATCTTAAACTTTATAATACTAATATTTTCACACATACAAATTTTAAACTAACTATATAACATTTTTTCCTTTCTTTTACTTAAAAGATATTGTAATATACTTATCATTGTGGAATTTTTTTTGCACTCAACAGTTCTTAAAGACTTCTTTTCATGGAAGTTTGCAGAGATGTATTTTACTCTTTTTGGATACTGCATAGTATTCTGAGAGAGTTAATTCCTAGGTAGGTTGATAATGAGTCCAGGGTGCTCGAGGAGGAGAAAGGGACAAACTTTTTCTTCTATGTTCCTTCATCTTAGTCACTATTTATAAGGCTTCCCCAGACAACCATTTTGCCTTTTTGCATTTCTTTTACTTGGGGATGGTTTTGATCACTGCCTCCTGTTCAATGTTACAAACCTCTGTCCATAGTTCTTCAGGCACTCTCTCAGGTCTAATCCCTTGAATCTATTTGTCACTTCCACTATATAATCATAAAGGATTTGATTTAGGTCATACCTGAGTGGCCTAGTGATTTGCCTTACTTTCTTCAACATAAGTCTGAATTTGGTGATAAGGAGTTCATGATTTGAGCCACAGTCAGGTCCTGGTCTTTTTGCTGACTGTATAGAGCTTCTTCATCTTCGGCTGCAAAGAATATAATCAATTTGATTTCAGTATTGACCATCTGGTGATGTGCATGTGTTGAGTTGTCTCTTGTGTTGTTGGAAGAGGGTGTTTCTATGTCCAATGTATTATTTTAGCAAAACTCTGTTAGCCTTTGCCCTGCTTCATTTTATACTCCAAGGCCAAACTTGCCTGTTATTTCAGGTATCTCTTGACTTCTACTTTTGAATTCCAATCCCTTATGCTGAAAAGGACATCTTTTTGGGGGGTGTTAATTCTAGAAGGTCTTGCAGGTCTTCATAGAACTGTTCAACTTCAACTTCTTTGGCATTAGTGGTTGGGACATAGACTGGGATTACTCTGATATTGAATGGCTTGCCTTGGAAATGAACAGAGATCATTCTAATGTTTTTGAGATTGCACCCAAGTACTGCATTTTGGACTCTTTTGTTGACTATCATGGCTACTCCATTTCTTCTAAGGGATTCTTGCCCACAGTAGTAGATATAATGGGCTCCCTCCCATTCCAGGCCATTTTAGTTCACTGGTTCCTAAAATGTCAATGTTCACTCTTGCCATCTCCTGTTTGATCACTTCCAATTTATGTTGAGTCACGGACATTACTTTCCAGATTCCCATGCAGTATTGTTCTCTTTACCACTGGCCTTTACTACCACCAGACACATCCACAACTGGGCATTACTTTTGCTTTGGTTCAGCCTCTTCTTTCTTTCTGGAGCTATTTCTCTGTTCTTCTCCAGTAGCATATTGGGCACCCACCAACCTGAGGAGTTCATCTTTCAGTGAGCCCATAAGGCCAGACATATTTATCTGTAGCTGGTGGAGGACAGCAGAAATGCCACCTCAAATTATAACACTTTGGCATAAGGATTATTTTGAATTGAATGCAACTGAGAAGAAGCTAATACCAAAAAACAAACAAACAAACAAAAAAACAACTCTCTGCCCTTCTCTGCTTAAAAACAGGACATAAATTTGTAAAGGTATCCACCCTCGCCTGTCTACTGAAAAGGACAGAAGTTAATTACCAAAAACAACTCTAGATCTTTATCAGCTCAAAGATGGCACCAGAGGGATCTACATAACTAAGTAGCCTTTGTCTTCCATTATTGACTACATTATATTGTCTATCCCACATTTTGTCTCTTTTGCAAATTCAAAATCCTTATACTTTGTCAACTGAATACTATGTATTGCTCTTTCATTAAGATGCCATATAAGCCCAAGTTTTATTTTTAATTATTCATCACCCAGGTCTTCCTTGTGTATGCACCATGTCTGTGTTAACAAGCTTCTGTTTGTTTTTCTCTTGTTAATCTCTTCTGTCAGTCTAATTTACAAGGCCCCAAGGAAACCTAAGAGGGTAGAGGAAAAAAATTGTGTTTCCTCCTCTACATGGCTTTCAATACTCAGATATTTTATCTAATCACAATGTTTATAAGACATTGTCATTGTGAACATCATTATTAGTAAACACCAGGGTTTTTGATAACAGGGAGTATTCTTGCCTGGAGAATTCCATGGATTGAGGAGCCTGGTAGGCTATAGTCCATGGGATCTCAAAGAGTCAGACATGACTGAGCAACTTCACTTCACTTCAGAATTAGATACACATATACACTGAAACTTTTTTCTTGTCACACAGGTCTAAAGTGCCTTTAAAAAGAACTGATATTATAACCTCATTTTACATATGTTCCTTCTTCCTTATTTTGATATTCTATTTAGAATTTCAATAGTATCAGTGAGTTAGAGCTTTTGTGGGGGTGTGGAGAGCTAATGGGTTCATGTTTAATAGAAATTTGAGAACTGAGATAATTACTGAATGGGCTTTCTTTAACTCATTATCCTATTCAGTAGAAGTTAATGTATCCTCACAATATTAATTGAACCAAAACAGTTTTTTTTTTTTTTAATTTGAAGGCATCATATATTTCAGGTGACAGCATAATGATGATGAGTTTAAAATGTAAAATTGACTATAATACTAATTTTTCTTCCAAGATTATGGAATTAAATAATTTATGGCCAATGAATAACAGTGCTAATTACATCCAGTTTCAGAATTATTCAGTAATTATTTACTCTCCTCTGCTTCTGAGTAATGAATTAGATACATCTTAGTTTATGTTGCCTTGTCTCATAAAAAGGACTTAGCATTATTTATTGGACATTTTAGAAATCACTATGTTTTGGACAGTTTTGGTGACTGTCTAGGTTATTTTCTTTTTTTCCTACATTTTGCCTGCTAATTTTATAACTAAAACTTAACTGTCATTCATTATTCAGCTGGATTCCAATTCTACTAAATTCATTCAGTTTTTTTTTTTTTTTTTAATGCACCCCGATGGGGGGCGGGGGGAGGGGGACTGCTTAGCACTCTGTAAAGTCCAAATTAATACTGATTTACCCCTGGGTTTTATATTTTAAAATTTTTGTATTTCAAAGAATATTATTGATCATTAAATGCATCAATTTAAGCAACACAAATTCATATTCTTATTCATTTTCACACATTATCATCCACGTACATTCATGTATTGAGTCTCAAGCACAATTTTCACACTTTTTTCATAGTCATCTCATTTAATGCATTCTCTCCTGCATAGCTAAAGTCTTAAATTATTTAAAAATCATGTAATAAGAACAGCTTGAATGGAGAAGAGAGATATAGGAGCTAATTTTCATGCTAGCCACAACTTTGTTCTTTTGTTGAGTTTATAGTGCTCAGCTAAGTGTATACAGTTATGGAAACTGCATATCATTGAGAAGACTCAGCATTTTATTACATCTAACTTTTTAAAAAGTGCAAGCCTTTCTCATTTTTAATATCAGTAATCTTGTCACTAGCATAATACTTCTTATATTACATCACCTTGTCATCATGATAGATTCCAAAGTTATTTAAGCAAAGACATTGTTTCTAGGAACAAACTACTGATTCAATTACTATAATACTAAATGTTCTCTTCAGGTGCAAATTATGTTTCAAAATTAATTAATTTTGTTATACTTAATTGTGAGAACTAGTATTTGGACAAAAGCCCAAATATATACCCTTTAAAAAGGTATCTGCACCATTTCCTATTTTATTTCTCATCACAATACTGTATTGCACACACACATGTTTGGTTGTGTCTGACTCTTTGTGACCCTGTGGACTGTAGCCCTTCAGGCTTCTCTGTCCAAGGGATTCTCCAGGCAAGAATACGGGAGTGGGTTGCCAAGACCTTCTTCAGTGGATCTTCCTGACCCAGGGATGGAACCTGCATATCTTGCATCTCCTGCATTGGCAGGTGGATTCTTTACCACTAGCGCCACCTGGGAAGCCCTATTACACTAAGATGAATCTGCCATCTTAGTAAGAAACTGGAAGAGTAAATTTGCAAAAGTTCTCTGCATTTGTTAATTTATTTGCCTGAAATAAATTCTTGATTGGAATAATTTTTCTAAGGGTGTAAACATCTTTATGTTTCTGACCATGTATTGCTCCTTTTCTTTTTTTTTTTTTTTTACTTTACAATATTGTGTTGGTTTTGCCTTTCATCTAGTCTTCTAAAAGGGTTATGCTTATTCACAATATCAATAACAATAAATTAGCATATACCCTTTAAAAACAATTTTATCAAAATTTAATCTTGAGATTTTTTTTCCCCTTAGTTTTGTTTTGTATTACATTGTGCTATTTTGGTAGTTTAAAAAAGCTATTTCAAGGCTGGATAGAATTGTATGAGTTAATGTCTTGTGAGGGTTTTTGCTTAGGTTTTAGTTTGTTTTAGTATTTCTCACTGTGTTATTATTTTCATGCATTTTCTGTATAAATTGTGGTTGATCTATTTTATTCTGTTAGCAATATTAGATTCTATTTCACTTTATCTTATCATTAAAAATATACAGGTGTGTAAACATAGGTCCATTGATCTACATTTACACAGGTATTTAGAGAGAAAAGCTAAAGAATCAAGAAAGAAAAGTTTATTTAATAATTATCATCCCATAAGAAAACTTTTCTCCTTAAAAGTACTTCCTTTGATAAGTTGTGATGTTCATCATTTATTCTAAGTTTACTCAGTGTCCCCAAAGGAGAACTCATCAATATTCAATCTCTAAAACTTTCCCCATACCTTTTTTCCTCAGCCAAGTGAACTGTAAGCATTTTCCTGCATAACTTCACTGTGTATTTTTATCTTGTAACTCTGTAGATCTTTCACTTTAACCAGTTTTGAACTTGGATCTACACTAAAATCAAGACCGCTTTAATGTTTGCTCTTTTGAAATATCTGTACCTATCGACTCATAGTTACCAGAGTCAAAGGAATGTTACTTTAACACATTACAAAGCCATGTTTTGAATAATGTATTTTTGACTAAAACCTGCACTGAAATGTCAGCCTTTTTTCTGACTTGTCACAATAAAGAAAAGACTTTTTGCTTCAAGTTTTTAGGAAAAACCTTTGCTTTTGAGAATATTCACTTCATCAATTAAAATATATACCTTACTTATATAAGTCTGTTGTTCAGAAAACATAAAATAATTCAAGGTTTGTCAACTATACATAAGCAGTTAATAAGTAGATCACATGTGTGTTAAATATAGATGGAAGAAGATGGATAGACCAAGAGATATCGAATATTTGAAAGGCATTAAATACACATAAGGCATCTGTGCACTAACTACTCATATACTAAAAATATACGAGCACTTAATATTTATTAAGTCCTTAATTCTGCTAGTTATTGCTCACAAGGATTTGGGGTCCAAGTGTCCTCTGTCTTAGAAACACAAAATCGCCGACTGCTCAGCAGGCTAATGGGAAAGCTACAAGTATTAGGCAGGCATATTTCCCTCTGTGTCCTTCCCATAGAATAAATGTATAGTACATCCCCCTCATGGGCCCCTTGCTTGAAACCTAACTCTGGGCCTCCTAACCTTACAATCATTGAGGAAAGGTGATGTGACAGAGAGATAAGATAATTATATATCAGGTATTGTGGCCTTTCTAACCTGCCTGCACTTTATCCTAAGAATATTAACCTATCTCATATTTCTCCTCATTTCTCCTTATATGTTTAAATTGATTTTTTGTTTAAATGTGATTGAGCAATTTAATTTGTGAGGCTCTCTGTTTTATGACCACTGGGATAGTTTGCCTTAACTATAATTGGAGGCTACCTTTTCTATAAGGTAATTTGTTTAAATGAAAAGTTTCATTTCAGATAGTGATCACACCCTAAAAATTAGCATATGTATGTGTGTGTGTGTGTGTGTGCTCAGTTGTGTCTAACTCTTTGCAACCCCATGGACTATAGCCTGCCAGGCTCCTGCTCTGTGGAATTTTCCAGGCAAGAATACTGGAGTGGGTTCCCATTACGGTCTCCAAAGAATCTTGCCAACCCAGGGATTGAACTCACATCTCCTGCATTGGCAGGTGGATGCTTTGGGTTTTTAATTTACTAGGTGTATCAGTAGCTAGTAATTCCCACTACTTCAAACAATCAGAAGCTGAATTTCAAGAATGGCTAAAGTTTATAAAGAATTTGATGACAGAAAAATGAAGAATGTCTCTGTTTTCCAAGAATTAACTTGGGTCTCTTCTTCTAGCGAAAGAGCTGACTCATCAATGGGAATATACACAACACCTTTCAAGGAACTCTTTCCTCATATTTTAATGTTTAATAAGGATAATGCCAACCAATGAGTTTTTTAAAATTAGCTCACTTCTTGGAAAGAATAATCAACATCTAAGAGATTACACACATCCCAAAGATAGCAATCCAAACTACCACTCTGCTTGATGGAATTGTTCTTTAGTGAATAGTTGTCCAAACACAAAAGATTTACTTTTTCCTACTTTGTCATTTGACACACAAATTAAAAGCTTCCCTATCATAAAGACCAATTTAAATAAATGTCTCTAACATCTATTCACCTATTTAATATTTTGCCTATTTGAGCAATATAAATTTCAACACACAAAGGAGTATATGAACTATACACAGACACAATCTCTTTGGTGCCATCCTTTGCATAAAAAGGGGAAAGTAGAAACTATAAGGATTTAAAGTGTGTTCTAACAGTTGTTTAGACATCAACCTAAAGTTCAAGTTAAAAGTGGTTTAAATACAAGGAAAATGTCTTGAATTCAGACAGTCAGATGACTTTTACCAGTATCAGAATTTAGACAGACTTTGGGCAGAGCCTTGGGCATTTAGAAGAAGCTTGCTATCATAAACCATTGTTTGTAGAACTCTTCTTGTCTTTTAGAATCTGGCTGTGTGAACTCATCATTAGGCTCTGCTCTTTCTTGCACTTGCAATTTTCAGATCAATCTCTGGCTTCTTGCCCACAGTCTTCTATAGCCCCATACAATTAGTCTACTGGTGGCTCTGACAATCAGTTTTCTTACAGTTGAGCAAGTCATTGACCAATTAGTCAGTGATATTACAAAGTAATTTTAAAAATAACCCATTAACAAAGAAAATTCATCACTTTGTTCCTGACTTTTGGACATATTAACCTATGACTACTTTTCAGAC
>NW_011494736.1:2532107-2556896 GCF_000754665.1 Bison bison bison | reverse complement strand
ACTTTTCAGACAGAGAGTCATATTCCATGCCACCCCCCCACCATTGTCATCAAATGAAATTGCTTCCCATTAAACATTCTCTGATTATGAGCACATCTTCTGGCTTGCTTTTTCAACTTCTCTCCTATAAATTATTATTTTTTATCACATGTTAGAGATCCCCCAATTCCTTAAGCTCATATTATATTTCACTTCATTTTTTTTCCCCCTAAAACATCTCATCAATACCCAGTCCTTTAATTTGAACATAGGTGAAGTGACTCAAATTTTACCCCCAGTCCATACTCTCCTCTGAATTCCAGACTAATGGAATTCCCCTCTTTCCCTGAATATTTGCAGGTATCATACTACACATCCACAACAAAAGAAGGGAGAGCATAACTCAAAGCTTCTCTTCCTATAGTCCCTTCGTAGTTCAGGCTTCTCATTGTACCTATGTACCTGGAATCCTAAACTCTAAACTGTCCCACTTACCTTGCCCATCCCCCCCCCCACCCTTGTTCTATCATACAGCATGCTTGTGTCACTCTTTGCAAAGGATAGAAAGGGTTTCATTAATTTACTCCACTTGTCCCAAGTTTGTTCCACTTAGCCTATTTTATTCATTCTGCATCTGAAAGACCTGCCAAGTTTAAGTGAAGGCCTGATTATGCCTCGGATGATCTGTTGCTTCTATTACTCATGATACCACGTGAATATCTTTAAATTCTATGTGTGAATTCTTTAATTTCTATTTGTGAAATTATTTGACTGACCATCATATTCTTTGGACTGGAAGCTCCATGAGACATCGATGCTGTGTATTTTGCCCAGTGTTTTCCAGTGCTTTAACAAAATGCCTACAATGAACAGGTAATGGGAAATATCTGTCAAGTAAACTAGCAAATGAGTGTAGGGGAAGACTGTCATTTCCTGAATGTTCTGTTGTAACCCTGTTCCACATCAAGTGATATCCACGCAGGCATTCTCTGTGCTTGCTTCTGGTGGCTTACAACTCAGCTGTTTGGGATCTTTTAAATCAAACAAGAGATAATTTCCAAAGAGATCCAAATTTTAAAAATGCCATGATTCAAACAGTATATGTGCATGAGAGCAAATGAAAGGAAAAGTTGAGATTATGATGAAAAGCAACTGACTCCAATCTCTTTTGTTCCCCAAACCCACTTCCCACAGTCACTTTCTTCAAATGTCCCTCCTTAGAGTGTTTCTGGTACTTACATTCACAGCACTATTTCTAGATTTATCAAATATTTGAATAATATAAATTGATTTCTTGATATTTAAAAAATGAGAATTTAATTTACCCAACCCATCCCCATTTCTTTTCAAAATTTAACACATACAATTATGCTGAGTTTGAATTTTAAATAATATCTGGCCCTTTACATTTCAGCAGTATCTTTCAAGTTTTCCCTTTGAAAAATACCTTTTATTTTTAAAAGTGTGCAGTTTCATTCTTATGTTTTGTATTTCCCAAAAAGGTGCATTAACAAATGCATAATCTGATTATGTTCTAGTGTTCCTTCTGTAAGTTTACACATTAAAGTATGCCTAAAAACAAGAGAAAATTTGCTCCCAAAGTGTATTGGTTAAAATATATTCAATAGTTCATATACAATTATTTTTTTATAAATTAAAAATGTTGACCTATGTAAATTAATATATTTATAAACCATCTGAAAAAAATTTGGTAGTTTCTTGGGACAAAGAGGGTAAAATAAAAAAAGGAAAAAATTCTGACTTGATTAAATAAAGCTAAATTATGCCTTGGTTTGCTATAGTTTTACTTTATACATTACATCACAAATTATAAATCCTACTTGAATTTAAATTTAACATAGATACAGAATTTCACTAGCAAGATGAGTCAAAAATCTAGGTGAGATTCACCAACCTAAGAATTCATTGAGACAAATTACTCAAAGTAACTGTTGCAAATATTTTTAGAAGTAAAAATAGACATTTCTAAATCAATAACATTTTAGATAATTTTTGTAAGAAGTAGATAGATAGTTCAAGCTATATTTTTTGTTTCCTCCCTTTTCTGTAAAGTAACAGAGTAGAAAATAACATCTGTAATGACCTTTGGAAATTTGAAATGACTTTGGATACCCTTATGATCATAGGATTAGGGTTTGATAGAATTTTGCATTTATAATTGAATATCTAACATTGACATTCATAATTCACAGAAGACAACTTAGATTCACATAGAAAAATATCTTCATATGCAACTAAATTATTTAAGAAAATAGAATATTTTATATTCAGAAAATAGAATGCACATATATCTTAAACTAAAAATTTAATGTAAATAAGAAAACTAATTTTTGATTGACAAAGATGTGTGGGCATGGGCATGTTGTAAATATCTATACACAAAATCAGTGAAAATGAGGCTTGTTCTTGCTTGTGAATAAATTTACACTTTTATAAAAACTCAAGAATACATTAACCCAAATTTTCTCAGTTCTTTTAATTTTTAATTCTTTGACTCTTCTATGATAAGTATTTGATGCTCAACATAATGTCTCTAAAGACAATTATTCAAATAAGGCCCCCCAAAAGAGTAGAGGCACATTTTTTAATTTAATAATGGCAATACAAAGTCATTAGGTAGATAGCACATTTTATATTCAAATAAATAAACCAGATTGACCTATTTACCATAAGGCAGTCACTATGATTGTTCAAATGGCATCAATAGTCTATTCATTCTGGAACATTCTGTACATTCTGGTTTACTATAGCCTTTTAAAATCTATCAGAATGGGTTCCAAATCTTATCCAGATCTTTTATCATTTCAAACAAATGTGTCAATAAATGGTCATTCCATGGCCGTTAGAATGTTATTCCAATTATGACATTTAAACCATTTATGTTAGTGTCAATATTTTTAAGTTTTTGTGGCTTACTGTACAAAATTGAGGGAAGAAGTCACAAATTAAATATTAAACAATGTTCAATCATCAAATCACTAGCAAGTAAATTAAAATTCTTGGATTCTTGGCAAACTGTAAAAATAGCATTCTATAAGGAGATCCTAACAACTTCTTTTAGATTCTCATTACAATGCTTAAAACTAGCACTGACAGACAACTTAGGCCAAAAAAAGAAGACCAAAGGAACTTATTCATGGAATCAGTTGGACACTTACTATGATTTATTGATAGAAAATAAACCAAATTGCCAATTTTATGCATTTAGCTTTAGAAATAAAATCTATATTATTCAGATACTATTATTCTTCAGTTGCATCTCTCTAAAGCAAGTAAGGTAGTTATCTCACTTCTTTGCTCCTTACCAAATATCTTTTCCTCTATATTCCTAAAAAATGAGTAAAGAAAAAGGGAAAATGATATTACATTATACTTTTTCCCAGGTAAATGTATAGAAAATATAAGGACACATCATAGAAACAGTACTTACTGAGGTTTGTAGTATAGAAGTACATATGTTAAGCATATAGAATGTTTTACTTGGGATAAGATTTTATGAACACCATGTAGATAGAACATAAGAAGATTCTATAGAATATCGTCCTTAGCCTGGATTTTAATAGGTTTTCAGTATATAAACAAATGAAATGTGCAAATAATTTCTAGTATCAAGAATAAAATATAAGAGAATGTTCCACATAATACTTATATTTACTATCAATGCTGCTAAGTCGCTTCAGTCGTGTCCGACTCTGCGATCCCAGAGACGGCAGCTATAGGGTCATTGGCAGATTACATGAAACAACATTCACAAATGATTTAGTACAAGGCCTGATAGCTTAAGCATATAGATGGTGCTTAGCAAAGATTCTTACCATTGTTAGTTATTTCTCCAACAAAATATATGTAAAGAAATTACTAAGGCATTAGGTTTCATAAATTTTAATGTATGCAAAATAAATTAGAAAGAAAATATTAACACATTTAATTATGCATAAGAAATTATCATGAAGTCCACAGAGTTTTTAAACAAAATTAATAATTTATAGCAAAGTTTCATACTTGCAAATATTTTATGTAAAGCTTAAAATCATCTCAGCAAGTTAAAGTTTTGGCATACTTACTAATGATCAGGGTATTAGACAACTGTTACATGTCCTACTAAAAATTAGCTCAATAAAGCATACATGAGTCCTCTTTTTATTAGCTTAAAATTATGTATTTGCTTGAACAAAATCACTTAGTATTTTTTACATTAAGTTGTGAATGAGTCATATAACAATAACTTGTCAAAGAAATAAAGTTATAAATCAAAGCACAGGAAATGATCACAGAAAAAGAAATCTCCCAGTTACTTTTATTTTTAAAAAGGTTCTTAAAGTTGCATTGTAAATTTTAAATAATACAACTTTATATTCCTAATGCAAACATGTTATACAAGGTTAAAATAGATCAAAATGAGTGTAGCTATACATGCACGAGTTACAGTAAAATTAAGCCTCACAGGATAAAGCTGGATTTTGGTGATTGTGTAGATTGTAATATAAAGTAATAATTTTTTTTTGAAAAATCCATTTTCTCTTTCAACTCATCTAATTTGCCTAGTGAAATAATAAAAGGCACAATAAAATTAAAACATTTTCCAGGAAACACACTTCATTCAAATATAAATTTAAGTGATTAATCACTATTCTCAGTAAATATGATATTCCCAGAAGTATGTGTTGTCAAAATAATTTATCCTGTGGCAAGGATAGTAGTGAAGTGTTGATGGTCCTTGATATATGAAGTCATCTTCCACTTAGTTCGGATGTAGTTTGGAATGAAATTCCATTTAAAAGTATAACCTTAGATTTTCTCAGCATTTTACAGAACCAAGAATAAAGGATTTTACATTATATTAATACATTTCCCTAACTCGTCATATCTATTGTTCTTATCTTTAGATTGAAGGTCTTATGTCACTTGTTAAGCACTTAAATCCAGTTCTGTCTTACGTGTCCAGCCACTAACGGATTGGATGCATTGCCAGTCAACACACAAACACTTGCTGACCTTCTTCATTACCTGCCCTGACTGTGCTCCTGTTTATAGGGATACTTAAACTCACATGGCTTTTGCAAATGATCCTTCCTGGTAAGTTGTAACTATTACATGCTTGGAAATACAGGTGAGGTGACAGTTATTTAGCAATTAAGGAGCATCTTTCATTAGCAAATTATTGGATTATGAAAGCAGAGTCATAAATAGGAAACACATTTAAAGAAAATCTAATGTTATTCACAAAAAATCTGGGAGGTCCAGTCACTGTCCAGAATCCTAAAACCAGTCTCTGGCAGAGTTGGTGAGGACCAGAGCCCAGCATTTTTGCTCCAAAGACAGTGCTTGCTGTTTCCACTACACTGTGTTCAGAGAGTGCCAGAAAATGACTCCCAAGTAACTGGTGAGGAATTGTGATTTTACAGAATTCAGACTGGGTCCCAGAAACCAAATGAGATATTCTGGTTCTCACTGTCTACTCCCCAAAATGATTGAGAATGTATAATTAAATTTATGATGATACAGAAATGTACCAACATGGTTAAGGAAACCTGTATTTAATAAAAGAGTAGGCTTGCCCCTTATTACTGCTATTCCAAGGACCAGAAAGGATGTTGGGAACATGTTTCACACTTTATAAATATTTGTTGCATAAACAAATAAGTGAAATTTAAAAAGTAATGAGCTCATAGAATAGTCTCCAATTTTGGTTCCGTTCTAATATTGAATGCGCTTGGGAATTTGTAATAATTAAATTTTTGTGGCAGACCATTATTTTGAATGATGTCAATGATATCTGGTAAATTCTTTAAAAATTATTCTCCTCCACCAAATTCAATAAAATTAAAATGAAAGATATATATCCCCCATCATTAGTGATTTGAGTAGACATTTCATACTTTATTTTTGTCAAAAATAACTCAAATACTATCTTATTTTCTTTCTTTTAACAATACTGATTATTCTGAAATTTTAAGGAAAACATTGACTAGTAAAATAAAATAGGAAATAAAAAGTATATTTGGTCATCAGTGTAAAATTTACTGATATTTATTTTAGATGCAAATGTTTTAACGTTTTATTTGCTTGTTTGTTGGCATACGTACCTGGCGTCCACTCAAAGTATGAAATGCATACCCACACACTGGCCTGACCTGACATTTTGTGACCACTGAATAAAATCATCTCCTGGACTTTTACAAAAACAGGTTACTGAGCTCCAAGGGACAATTCATTTCTGGATGCCTCTATTGCACAGCTTCAAAAGAAAGACTCTGAGGCGGTGAAAGGTCTACACAGGTCATATAGGATGGAGAGAGTTGGGGAGTACAAACGGAAGAATGAGTGAAAGCAAAGAAAGAAAGAAAAGCATCTCACAGAAATTACCTGAGGGAAGAAACTCATTCACAGGAAACCTTTTATCCTACTCCACCATTCAGTGCTATGAGGACATACACACACACACACACATATGTTCATGAGCTAAAGCAAACCAAAATCAAAGCTTAAGCCAAAAAATAGTGTGTAAAGTAACTTTATGAGTGTGAACACATTCATTTGTTCTTTCCAAAGCTATTCATAAAGAATTTACAATTATCAGGCTCTTTTTGCTAAGTGCTAGAGGTATAATCATGGTACTGACCTTTCCCAGACAGCTTACAGACAAATAGAGCAAATCAACTACTTAGACCATGGAGTGTTAAGTCCAGTCAAAGAGGAATACAAAGGGTGCTGGAAGAGCCAATTTATTCCGAGTTGAAGAACAACGAGCAACATGTGACAAGGAGATGCTCAAACCCAGTCTTAAAGAAGTCACCATTTGGTGGTATGAATTCAAATGATACTGGGAACAGCATATTGCAAAGGCACTGACGTGAGAAACAGGATGACACCTCTGAGAACTGCAAATACTCAGTACTGTATGGCTGGAACAAATAACATAGATGTATCTACATAATTATGGACTATAAATGTATCGTGGCTCAGAAGGTTAAGAATCTGCCTGAATTGCAGGAGACCTGGGTGTGATCCCTGAGTTTGGAAGATCCCCTGAGAAGAAAATGGCAATCCACTCCAGTATTCTTGCCTGGTGAGTTGCATGGACAGAGGAGCCTGGCGGGCTACAGTTCATGGGGTCACAAAGAGTCGGACATGACCAAATGACTAACACTTGCACTTTTCACCATATATGGAGGAGGCTAAAGGTAAGCAGGACTCAAAGGAAAATGACCTTGTTTACTAATATGAGAAGTTTTAGTCATTTTAATAAGCAGTAGGGAGTCATTCAAAGATTGCAAACAGGTAATTTACAAAGATAATTCCAAAAGAGTTTCTCAAAAAAAGAACTGAAGGAGACCCAAACAAGAGGCAGGGAGAAATATGGTCTTCTTGATTCAAAGACTTGCTCCATAGCAATCAGCTCATTTTTATGATGCAGGTATGATTTGCTTTCTTAAAAAGTAATCATCCATCACATTAATTTTTTCAATTTTCTTTTTATTGGATTTGTAGTTTTGCTTATATTTAATATACAAATTATACTTGGTTTTATATTTTTCCAGCTGGATCTCCTTCAGTGCCTCATATCGCACGCTCACCTCTAAGTTAAAGATCAATTGTACCTGAAAACTTTATGTATATTAAGAAGATACAATATATTTTCTATCAACATACTAATTCAATTCAATCTAGCACCATGATTATACATATCCAGAAATCAAAAGATACATGTTAAGAAGGTTTGAATAAGAAAGAGAAGTCATTCCATGAGTAGCTTATCTCCTGCTACCAAAATAAACTATATTAAAAGCTGATTCTCCTCAAATACTCGGGATTTTCTACTGGATCCTTATTCTTAGAATGCTAGGAGGTGTACCAAGAAACTACTATACCCTAGGAAAGTGACATACACAATAACATATTCCTACTTCAAATAGGGCCAGTTGAATCTCAGAATGAGATATTTATGATATATGTGGGTTTAGATGTGTGTGTATACATATATACATTTTTAAACATAAATCTTCTATATAAATGGATATCTAATAAAGAGATAAGCTATGACTTCAAAAATTATTAAAATTTTGGGTCAAGATTTTTTCAAAAAAGAGAAACCACCCAGGCACTAATAGATGTCTCTAACTAGGACAGGAATTGTTGGCTACTATGTAAAGCAAAATGTTTCCTCTTTTCCATAGTACATATAGAAAAAATTAATATTGACACACTAGAAAATCCCATGGACGGAGGAGCCTGCGCTGCAGTCCAGGGGGTCGCTAAGAGTCGGACACGACTGAGAGACTTCACTTTCACTTTTCACTTTCATGCATTGGAGAAGGAAATGGCAACCCACTCCAGTGTTCTTGCCTGGAGAATCCCAGGGACGGGGGAGCCTGGTGGGCTGCCGTCTCTGGGGTCGCACAGAGTCAGACACGACTGAAGTGATTTAGCAGCAGCAGAGTAAACACATGTGTCTGCTTCTGGCCAGAGGTGACAAATGAGGATTTCCGGTATCTTAGTTTCCAAGTGACCCCTGAGTGCTGAGACATTAACTCCTATATTTAATGTACCCATTTTGACCTACTAATGTATCTTAGTGTTTTGGTTTGGAAGGTCTACCTTTAGAGACTCAAGAGCTGAGAAAGGAGACTGTGCCAGAAATCTTTTGACTTTAGGGAAAGGATAGATGTGTTGTACACAAGCTGCTTGGCCCATCTAACTCTAAGTTGATAAAGCTGCGTATGCCTCTAGCCGATGAGTCAAGTACTGAGATGGCGATAATTTTTCCATCCAAATGCCAACTGCTTGATTAATAATGGCTAATTGGATAATTTTGTTTGGGTAAACAATCTCAGGCTTTGTCTAAGCATGCTGCTGCTAAGTCACTTCAGTCGTGTCCAACTCTATGTGACCCCACAGACGGCAGCCCACCAGGCTCCTCCGTCCCTGGGATTCTCCAGGCAAGAATACTGGAGTGGGTTGCCATTTCCTTCTCCAATGCATGAAAGTGAAAAGTGAAGTCGCTCAGTCGTGTCCAACTCTTAGCGACCCGATGGACTGCAGCCTACCAGCCTCCTCTGTCTATGGGATTTTCCAGGCAAGAGTACTGGAGTGGGGTGCCATTGCCTTCTCCGTTGTCTAGGCATAGTCAGATATAATACTGGATTGATTAATGACATCAACCATGGGTGAAGTAGAAGAGAGCAGCACTATTAGCTTACCCAGAACATAAAGTTGATTGTACAACATATATTCTGCAACCCTTTCTTTGAAATAATTTTATGGATTGAAGCACAGGCTTTATATCCTAGATTTGTTGTATGATTTGGGTTACAAATAATTTAGGTGACAAACCTACATGTATCTCTTTCTATTCATCAAGTAATCTCCAGCTGATTTTACTTCCATTTATCTTTGACTTTAGAGATTGATAAGTAACCTCACAACAGGACATAAAAGAACATAGCCTTGGTGCTAGAGGAAGCTGGATGTGTACACTTTTCCTGTGAGCTCTGCACAAGAGCTTCTGCAACTCAAAAGAAATCCCAAGACCATTGTTAATGAACCTTTGGTCCTATGCTCGTTGACTCAGGGAGATGGACAGCAATACCTTGAAAATCACTCATCGCTGTGGCTTAGGAGAAGCAGATCAAATTATCCATGATGAAATAATGTCCAAGAATTTATAGGAATAATGCAGGTTAATCATATTTTTCTCTTTTAAAATTCACATATACAACCTTCTTTCAAGTATTTACTTAAGGCTCAGCCCAGGCCCCTTTCAAGTAAAGAAAGGGAATAATATTTCATTTGTTCAAAAACATGAAAATCAGCCCTTTTATCTTTTAAATAAAAATAACTTTGCTTCTAACATGCTTGATAGCTGGAACACATCAATTGACAGACTAGAATAACATCTCTTTAGAGATTTATCACTTTTAATGTTGAATTAACTGCTAAGGCATTACTATAATAAGCTAGATGAAATAATAGAAAAGATAGATACACCAATAGGAAAATGGGGAAAGGAATGAACAGTCTGTTCACAGACCAAGAAATACAAACAGTCCACCTTGCTAGTCATCAAAGAAACACATATCAAAATGAAACATCATTAAAAATTTTTTAAATAAAATGAATTGGAATTCAGGGAAGCAGGTACTTTCCCACGGGGGTATAATCTTTCCTAGAGGCTAATAATACAAAGTGTTAAAATACTTTTAAGGGTCATATATTTCAATCCAGCAGTTTCTTTACTGAAAATGTACCTTAAGAACACTTTCTCCTTGCTTATAATTTTCTTAATTCTCTCTATTAAAATAACTTAATTTTAAAGCAGGTTATAGAGTTTGAGAACATCACAATGTAAGCTATTCAGCACTTTCCTCACGTGAGCACTCAGGCTGCAAAGGCTGCATGGAGAATAGAGGCAATGAGTGCTTGGAGAGGATAGAAACAATAAAAGCAGCAGAAGCATCAAGGATTGAGTGAGAGTGTCCTGGACTTCAACCTCACACTCCTGCTGAGGATCAGGCCTGGGGGTATCATTTTACTCCCTTCTGTGTCTCTAATTAGTGGTGGTGTTCCATCACCAGAAGATCTAATTTGCATGTACTCCTACTGCACAGAGAAGTTGTCCTCAGTGACAGATCTCAGTCTATACCACCTCTAAACAAGAAAAGTCAGAAATATACTTCCCCTCACACCAACTGAATAAACTTTCTTACTGAAATAGTTAACAAGAAATAAAATACAAAGAGCCAACTCATTGGAAAAGACCCTGATGCTGGGAAAGACTGAGAAGAAGGGAAGAGAAGGGAGTGACAGGATGAGATGGTTGGATGGCATCACAAATTAATGGATATGAGTTTAAGCAAACTCCAGGAAATGGTGAAGGACAGGGAAGCCTGGCATGCTGCAGTCCATGGGGTCGCAAATATTTGGACACAACTGAGCGACTGAACAACAACAAAGCTATAATTTGTTTGGAAGAGTGATAACTTCAAGAACATCCAGTTCAACAACTGTGAGTGAGAAACAAGACTAAAGAGGTAAACTGGCTTGACTACCGTTACACAACTCATTGTTAATAACATGGGCAGGGTTTCAACTTGAGTGTTTAGGGAAATTCTTAGTCAAATCCCACCACAAGAAACAACAGTCCCCTAACCTTCACTATAAAGTTAATGCTTTGCCCCTTTCTCATGGCTTGTGAGACTATAAACAGTAAATTGTGACTTCTGTCCCCTATACTTACAAAAGTCATCTGGAGATATGTATGCACATTGTGCAGAAAGCTAAAGAACACATATTCCAACGGAATATGTAATGCCACAGAATTCTCATGAGGATCTCTCTCTCCAGGAGTTATACTTGCTTAATGTTGTCATCAGAAAATAAGGAAAGATTTATCTCACCCATTGAACCTATTATCAAACAGGTAATAAAGTATGACTGGATGTCAGTACTGTTCAGCATTTCTGTTTTGAGGAGAAACCAACAGATCAGAAACACACATACATCCCATGAAGCTGTGACCCCAACACGGCATTAAAGATTGAATCTTGGGCAAATTTTTCTGTTACAGTTGTGCCCCACACTCCCCCATACACACCTCTCCAAAACAGAGAATCTACAGCTGTTAAGAAATACAGAAAAGGATTTAGAAATGGAGGTGAGAACGATGAGAGTGTCTCGCCAACAAAGAATTGAAACTAGGATAAACAATGCATATAGCTTAGCACTGTCTTAGATAACAAAATGAACCTGTTATCATTAGATCATTTATCCTTATCAATATAGAATAATAATTTGACTAGAATCTATGTCTTTGTGTCCCCAAACTTACATTTCAGAGTTTTTAAAAAGGAGTTTAAACTAGGCCTCCTGCCCTGGATATTTACAACTTGTTTGAACCAATAGGTTTAGAAGAATAATTCAAAAAAAAGTTAATTCAGATGAAGCTTGGATCCTACTTGGAAGGCTTTTCTGAATTTTTAGGGGTTCACTCTGGTATTTTCATGTCATGTTTAACCTTAGAATCATCACAGCTGCTCATCAGGTCTCTGGGATTTCTTTTCCTTCTTGCTATGCAGAGACATGCTCATATGAACCCTTCAATGCTCAAGGAGGCTTAGGAAAGCAAGGGCTGTGAGTCAGGTGGCTTTCATACAATAAAATGATGATGTTTACTAAATAGATAATTATGGTTTCTCCTTTATAAAGTACTGATTACTCTTAATGCCATGATGATATGAACACGTCACTGGGTGGCAAGGCATCATATTTTTTTTAAAACATGTAAAAGTGTTATTTACTCAGTCATGTCTGTTTGCAACCCCATGAACTGTAGCCCACCAGGCTCCCTGAATACTGGAGTGGGTAGCCATTCCCTTCTCCAGGGGATCCTTAAGGATCAAACCTGGGTCTCTCACATCACAGGCAGATTCTTTACCATCTGAGTCACCAGGGAAGCCTCAAAACATATAAGATGGGTCTCAAATGCAGTCAGTAAATGTAATCACAGCCATGAGATTCTTGCTATTTTAGAGCATGACAATAGTTGCTTTGGAACTTAGAGTAAGAAAAAAATCTATTATTATTCGGTGATACTTGCTTTAATCTACCTGGTCTAATGACTAAGTCTGAAGTTTATACTGGGAGAAGAATTATTTATCCAGAAGAAAAGAAGGTAATAAAAAGTTAGTGGTGTATCTCTTGAAAACAAAAGACAACATGGGGTGTACATGTATCTTTGTGTGTGTGTGTGTTTTTTAAATACACTGAATATTACTTATCAAATATTGGTCATATTAAAATCTTGGCATCTTTGTAGCAAGACTGCAATACCTAAGATACATGAATCCATTAAGACAGTAAGAAATCACACACTAAAATGCCTCTTAAAGTTCTGCAAATGATATTAAAAGGTATAATTTCGTATATAGAAAGCATACTTTTAAAATCAAAGAATTCATGAAAAAGTATTTATTTCAGGTGTTATTTTCTTGGTTGCCTGTAACCCAAGGATGTTTACTTCTAAAATAAAAGTCTTCCCTAACTTCTGACTGAAGGGTAAAAGTAAAGCCCATTTACCTAATTTTGGAGAGGTTCAGAATTCAGTGGCTATTTTTTTTTTCTTTTCAGAAGAAAATAATTCTGCAGGTGACAGAGGGAAAAGCATATATAAGAAGAAAAACCTATTGTTCAATAAATGGTTTAATAATCCTTAAGCTGAAGATTACTAACCTTCAGACTAAAATCCTGGATGGCTGAAATTCATAGAATAAATCAAACGAATTTGGCAAATATGTATTGACCTCCTACTGTGTGCCAGGTAATGGGGTAGGATCTAGTCTAAAAGAGGCTGGTCACAATTTCAGTAGTTAAAGACTATTTAACTACTAGAGGTTAAATGGAAATAAACAGAGGTCTGGAAATAAAGAGACCTCTTCATGTATCTGAGCTTAACTTGAGTCTTTTCCTGATGTTAATGTTTTTATGTTAGAAGGAAAAAAAAAAAGACTACATGGATTTTAAAAATATATTTAGAATATGTTGCCAGAACACAGAAAACCACTAAAATAGTTGTCACCAAAATTATGCAGTAATTATATTGCTAATATTTACTAAGACTTATGACTTTTTTGTGTGCCAAATACTGATCTAAATACTCTGTATGATTTATCTCATTTAGTCCTCACATTAACCTCTTCAGTAAGGTAATATTAAACACAGTATTACACTTAAAACAATATGCAGCACAGAGATTTTTCAATCAGTAATGAATGGATAAATTATCCCCATATATAAAGGAAGAAGCTGATTTAGTGGTTTCTCTTGGTTAAAGTCATTCAGTTTGCAGGAGTTCAAGCTTTAGTTGAGTGTGGTAAACACCGTGTTAGAAACAAACACATATTCACATGCGGGTAGTGAGAAAGACTCGCTAACCCAGACTGGGGAGGAGAAGAAGGTCACAAAGAAGATGAAACCTCATATTCCTTCTTCCCCAGTCAGGGAATCTGTGCATTTATTGCACTCTGTTCTGATGATCAACTGGTATGTCATCTTCCCTAATTAAAGTGTCAGTCTTCTGAAGTCTTTAATGTGTCTTAATCTAGCTTTATTTTTCTAACGCCTTAGGGTGTATCTTGTACAGTGTAGGTAGCAAAGAAGATTTTGCTGACTGAAGAAACAACAAGGAGAGTGCCTGTGATTAACCAATAGGTCAAATCTGCACTGAATGGTGGCCCAGCTTTGGGGATATTTTCTAGTACTTGATTGAAAATAAATGACATTGAATGAATATTATGACTTACAACATCATTGTGTTTTACTCTGTATGTGTAAGGTCATGAGACATATTAATCTTTCTTAAAAATTCATCTTTCGTATTATATATGATTACCTAGGAAGATGGTCATGAAAGAAAAGATATTTGTCACATATATGGCTTTTATTTTATGACTGAATAGCAAGACTCCATTGCTATTCATCAGCAAATAAAATTTATCCTTAAATCCACAGTGAGTTGTTTATTGAATACAGCAAGGTTGATTTTAGCTTGTTTTGGCAGGTGAAAATGAACACCATGCTTTGTTTGTTCCAATGCTTGGTAATAGGCAAAGCAACAAAGGAACTGAACAGAAAGAGTCCATGAATTTCTTAGGAGTCAGAGGTTAAGAACTGGTTCATACTGCCCATAAAATGTAATACAGAGAAGCTTAGTGTGAGACTGGCAGGTGTTATTATTGTAGCAACTTATAATATTTGGAAGTAATGGTCTTTTTCACAAGCCGGTTCAGCTGCGATTGTTATCTTGTGTAACCAAAGATTACACAGACATCATTTTAAGTAATTACATGTTAAGTAATTTATACTTAACAACATTAAATGAAAGTGTCATCTGAAGTTTTTCCTTGATCTTTGCTGAAAATACATCCCAGGCATGTAGTCATCTTGAATTCTTTATCTCACAATAATGGAACAGTTTTCTAGTGACTCAATCAAGGCCATTGTTTCTAGGAATCCCTAAAGGACCATCAGAGAAGGCAATGGCACCCCACTCCAGTACTCTTGCCTGGAAAATCCCATGGACGGAGGAGCCTGGTGGGCTGCAGTCCATGGGGTCGCTAAGAGTCGGACACTACTGAACGACTTCACTTTCACTTTTCACTTTCATGCACTGGAGAAGGAAATGGCAACCCACTCCATGTTCTTGCCTGGAGAATCTCAGGGACGGGGGAGCCTGGTGGGCTGCCGTCTATGGGGTCGCACAGAGTCGGACACGACTGAAGCGACTTGGCAGCAGCAGCAAAGGACCATATCCTTAATGGACTGCCCTCTTTTCATTACTCTATTTTAATTTGCTAAAGGAGAGCTCTTAAGAAATCTGGCTACACTTATCTACAGTATAGCATTTTGTGGGAATGACCATCTCTTCAGGGCTTGATGATAAAGATGAGTACAGTATAATCTAGTTCATAGAATACACTAGGTTTTCTAAGGCAACATAAGACATTAAGTAATACAGCTGTCAGTTTATAGGACTGTGCACAACTCTAGTTTCAGTTTTTTAATATATTTTGTAAAACACAGTGCCTCTAAGTCAGTATCACACCTCATCTTTTTGCTTTTTTTTTTGTATGTGTGTGTGTGTATCTTGTTTTTATAAAAATCTTAACAGCTTTCTAAATGAACCAAAGTGAAATGGATTTGTTTAAAAAAAATTCCAAAGAGATATGCACTACTTTTCCTTTACCTCAAAATAGCAAAGAGCATATTGGCTCTCTACTTCCTGGGTATCTTCAAAATAAACTTTAAAATTCTACCCTCACAACATTCCCTGAAGATATATAAATCAAGACTCCGGACAGAAGACAAACCAAGAGACGGCCTATACGAAAGTCAGCTTGTACTCCAAAAAAAATATTAAGGTCATGAAAAACCAATAACATTTTTAAAAGGCTGACACCTTCTTCCAAAAGAGTGCTGGGAATGGAGAGACAGCTCTAAAGGATGTTTTTAGGATAACTGTCAAAATGTGAGGATGGTCAGCAGGTTGAACAAGAGTATTATATCAGTATTAAAGTTTCCTGATATGATCATCAAAACGTAGTTGTATAAAAGAATGTCTTTAGGTTAGGAAAAACACAATGAAATACGTAGGATAAAAAGTGAATGTGTCTGCAACTTACTGTCAGGTTATTGAGACAATTAGCTCAAATAATTTAGAGAGAAAGTGTGCTTGAGAGAGTATACAGAATGAGCATAAAATGATTAAACAAGGCAAAATGTTGACAACTGGTGAATCTAAGTAAATAGTATGTATTTTTGTGATATTCTTGAAAACCTCTTGTAAAATTAAAATTTTATTAAAAAATGATAGACAAATTTATAGTAGTAAAATTTAAATGAGTGTTACCCCACAATCATAATAATTTATTACTTTGTTTTTGCATAGTCATGAACTATTAATAAAGCTTCCAAAAATTCTAATTTATTTGACATTATCATTGGAACAAACCTAAGACTACAGATGTCCTTAGCCCCATTTTAAAGACAGAGAAACAGACCTACTTCAACTCTTCAGTATGAAAGCCTTTGATTTGTAGTCCTTTCTGAAGTAACTACACCACAAACTGTGCAAATTGCCCTCATTTAGGTCATGAAGGCAAGCCTGTGGTTTGTCCTATGCTCACTAACCAGCTGTCAAGCTGGAAGAATTTGGGTGGTTGCAGATCAGTAAGCAGCTCTATAATTTAGAATCAATCTTCTAAGCTGTCTTGTCTCTGTTTTCATAGTATGCTATCAGTTTTCATCCCAAAGCTGTGCTAGCTCTTCTTGGCATGATCGATAGTGCAGGTGCACAGTTTTAGGAAACAATAGGAAACTCTATTGGCTTATGCTGCATTATAAACAAAAACATGGAAAAAAAATCAATGTGGGACAAGTAGAATAGAGAAAGTCATTAGGGAAATAAATTTCATTTTCATGCTTTCAAGAATTACATCAAAGAGTACATATTTTACTTGAAAAGGTATAGGTGTTCTTTGGGGAGAGAAAGCAAAAAAGAAGGGAGGGTCTAAGAATGCATATTTCCAAAATTCGTATCTCATGAGAATATAAGACTTGTCTTCTGAATTGAGAAAACTTTTCTTTATTTAAAATTACTTGATGTATCTTGGATTCTTTGTGTATGAAGGCAGATGTAAAAGAATAAAGCTCTCCATGTTAGCACTTTTTAAAAATATTACTATATTCTATTAAGTAGTAGTCTAGTATTAGTCTCTAAAAATCAATGCAATTTGGTGGCTATACAGATAATCCACTGAGTGTCAGGTAGAAAAAATATATATATCCAGATCGATCGATAGATAGATATGGAATAGTTTGTTTTTACATAATATATTAATATAATAGTAATGACTATGAATTACATATTAATGTAATAGCATGCAATATTTTATTTACTTACATAAATTTATATATGTGTGTGTGTTGAGAATACCTGGTCAATAAACAAATGGAATGTTCATAATGTATTTTGGAGACCACAGTTTTAGCATTCTTAAGTAGTGCTTGCTATTACAGTGAAATAAAGAACACTAAAATTTAACATTAAATATGTAAGTCTAAGTGTTACACAAATAAAAAATTAATAAATGGAAACTTCAATTAAATAGAGTTAGGAGACCAGAATCTGAAGTTCTTGCACTCTGCAACAGTAGCACAGCCCAACAGGAAGAAGAAAGACATTTCTTCATTCCTGGCAAGGACTCAGTCAATGAAAAGCCCTGGACTCTTGGACTCTTTGTTTACTGTGGCCCTCACAACTTCCCTTTCATCCCTATAAAAACTTCTCTTTCCCTTGCCATTTCAAGCGGGGTGAGGGGGGCAGGGAGGGGGTGCAGCTTGCTTGTGACTCACCAAGGTTATAGACCCCGAACTGAAATTCTCTGTTGATTTCAGATAAACCTGTCTTTGATGGAGAATATCTAGCAATCTATTTATTTCAATTTAACACTGTGGTGACCAATACAGCAACCAGAAAGGACTCCCAACTGTACTAGCATCGGTGAGCAAACAGGTGTTGTACCCACAGTTGAGCCCCTTATCCTTACTGCTTTTCTTGATAATTCTGGACTTTGAAGGTGCATCTTCTCACTGATTCAAGTTTCCACCCTCCTTGCATGTGAAGCTGTCCAGGTTTTGTTTGTGGGGGGGTGTGGGGGTCCTAAGGTTTTATGTTTCTGGTTAAGGCCTTGTTCTCTGTGCAATTTGACACTTTGGTCTGATTTTCAGATATGTCTGATTCAGTTGAAGATAATTAAAAATATCTTCAGCCCATTTCTTCAGAAACAGGGACTGCTTTACTGAAACTATGTCCATTTTTCAGTCTTCAGTATATTCCTTTGGAATAGGGTGTTCCCTGGATACTAGCTGAAAAGCATCAGTCTGGCTTTTCTCATTTCTTAGAATTGGCTAGTATAGCTTACAAGCTGTTTAAACTGAGTTGTTTGAGCTGTTTGAATATTGCTCTTTAACTCTAGAGAAAAAAGTTCTAGGAAACAGGATCTCAGTTATCTAAACACTTTGTGAGAGCACCCCACAACAGGGATGCTAGCTGATTTTATGTTTAAAACCTATGGTCCTTCTTCATGTGCATTTCTAATTAAATGGGCCACCCTGACCAAATGCAATTTAGAATATCAATGACCATTATAAGGAACTTTTGAAATCCCCAACTCAATGCTCTTAAAATAGAATTGGACAAAAACAGCTCGAAAATTTCAAGAATTGAGTGGAATACTTATGTCAATATGTATTTTGAGCCTCTTTAGGAGTCTAAAATGACCTCTCTGTCAAATAAGATTTTAAGGAACTGAAATGAAGTGAAGTGAAAATCGCTCAGCTGTGTCCGACTTTTTGTGATAACAAGGACTATACAGTCCATGGAATTTTCTGGGCCAAAATACTGGAGTGGGTAGCCTTTCCCTTCTCCAAAGTATCTTCCTAACTCAGGCACCGAAACCAGGTCTCCCGCATTGCAGGGGGATTCTTCATCAGCTGAGCCACAGCTTAGGTCAGTTAAGTTTAGTTGCTCAGACGTGTCTGACTCTTTGTGAACCCATGGACTGCAGCACGCCAGGCCTCCCTGTCCAACACCAACTCCCAGAGCTTATTCAAACTCATGTGCATTGAGTAGGTGAAGCCATCCAACCATTTCATCCTCTGTCGCCCCTTCTCTTTCAGGCTTCAATCTTTCCCAACATCAGGGTCTTTTCAAATGAGTCATCTCTTCGCATCAGGTGGCCAAAGTATTGGAGTTTCAGCTTCAGTATCAGTCCTTCCAATGAATATCCAGGACTGATTTCTTTTAGGATGGACTGGTTAGATCTCCTTGCAGTCCAAGGGACTCTCAAGAGTCTTCTCCAATACCACAGTTCAAAAGTATCAATTCTTTGGCACTCGGCTTTCTTTACAGTCCAACTCTCACATCCATGCAGCACTACTGGAAAAGCCATAGCCTTGACTAGATGGATCTTTTTTGGAGAAGTAATGTCTCTGCTTTATAATATGCTGTCTAGGTTGGTCATAATTTTCCTTCCAAGGAGTAAGCATCTTTTAATTTCATGGCTGCAATCACCATCTGCAGTGATTTTGGAGCCCAAGGAAATAAACTCTGCCACTCTTTCCCCATCACTTGCCATGAAGTGATGGGACCAGATGCCATGATCTTCGTTTTCTGAATGTTGAGTTTTAAGCCTACTTTTTCACTCTCTTTGACTTTCACCAAGAGGCTCTTTAGCTCTTCACTTTCTGCCATAAGGGTTGTGTCATCTGCCTATCTGAGGTTATTGATATTTCCCCGGCAAACTTGATTCCAGCTTGTGCTTTATCCAGCCCAGCGCTTCTCATGATGTACTCTGCATAGAAGTTAAATAAGCAGGGTGACAATATACAGCCTTGACATACTCCCTTTCCTATTTGGAATCAGTCTCTCTTTCCATGTACAGTTTTAAATATTGCTTCCTGACCTGCATACAGATTTCTCAAGAGGCAGGTCAGATGGTCTGGTATTTCTATCTCTTCAAGAATTTTCCAGTTTATTGTGATCCAAACAGTCATAGGCTTTAGTATAGTCAATAAAGCAGAAATAGATGTTTTTCTGGAATTTTCTTACTTTTTCGATGATCTAAGCAGATGTTGGCAATTTGATCTCTGGTTCCTCTGCATTTTCTAAATCCAGATTGAACATCTGGTAGTTCACAGTTCACATATTGTTGAAGCCTGGCTTGAAGAATTTTGAGCATTTCTTTACTAGCATGTGAGATGAGTGCAATTGTGCAGTAGTTTGAGCATCTTTGGCACTGCCTTTCTTTGGGATTGGAATGAAAACTGACCTTTTCCAGTCTTATGGCCTCTGCTGAGTTTTCCAAATTTGCTGGCATATTGAGTGCAGCACTTTCACAGCATCATCTTTCAGGATTTGAAATAGCTCAACTGGAATTCCATCAGCTCCATTAGCATTGTTCATAGTGATACTTCCTAAGGCCCACTTGACTTCCCATTCCAGAGTGTCTGGCTCTAGGTGAGTGATCACACCATTGTGATTATCTGGGTCATGAAGATCTTTTTGTATAGTTCTTCTGTGTATTCTTGACACCTCTTCTTAATATCTTCTGCTTCTGTTAGGTCCATACCATTTCAGTCCTTTATTGGGCCCATCTTTGCATGAAATGTTCCCTTGGTATCTCTAATTTTCTTGAAGAGATCTCTAGTCTTTTGCATTCTATTGTTTTCCTCTATTTCTTTGCCCTTATCACTGAAGAAGACTTATCTCTCCTTGCTATTCTTTTGAATTCTGCATTTAGATGCTTATATCTTTCCTCTTCTCCTTTGCTTTTTGCTTCTCTTCTTTTCACAGTTATTTGTAAGGCCTCCTCAGACAGCCATTTGGCTTTTTTGAAATTCTTTTCCATAGGGATGGTCTTGATCCCTGTCTCCTGTGCAATGTCACGAACCTCTGTCCATAGTTCATCAGGTCTATCAGACCTAGTCCCTTAAACCTATTTCTCACTTCCACTGTATAATCGTAAGGGATTTGATTTACGTCATACCTGAATGGTCTAGTGGTTTTCCCTACTTTCTTCAATTTAAGCCTGAATTTGGCAATAAGGAGCTCATGTCCTGAGCCACAGTTTGCTCCCGCTCTTGTTTTTGTTGACTTCCCCATCTTTGGCTGCAAAGAATATGATCAATCTGATTTCAGTGTTGACCATCTGGTGATGTCCATGTGTAGAGTCTTCTCTTGTGTTTTTGGAAGAGGGTGTTTGCAATGACCAGTGCGTTCTCTTGGCAAAACTCTGAACCACAACCTCTGAGCAAAAAAATTAAAAAGCTCTGAGAAAAAAGCTGTGCCACAAATGAAGCCCAAATGACTAAAAGAAGATAAAATGGCTCCCAAAGCCTCAGGTTCATCTTCCTCAGTTTCTTTGTCTTAGGCTTGTCCTTCGGCACCATCTTCTCTCTCTCCCTCTGCTTCTTGTGGCCAGACTCCACCTCTGGCTCCATCTTCCTACTTTCCTTCTACATTTCCTCTATACTCTCAACTTCCCAATGCAAATTCTGTCACCAAGACTCCCCTGTTCTCTCAACACTCCCCTTTCCTTTGAAATTACCAGAATTTGTCTCTTTAAAATTACGCCTTCTTAGGATCCAGAGGCTAAAATCCTAATTTCTTATTTTCTATGAACTAATGGTGGCTTAGATGGTAAAGAATCTGCCAGCAATTCAGGAGACCTGGATTTGAGCCCTGGGTTGGGAAGATCTCCTGGAGGAGGGCATGTAAACCACTCCAATACTCTTGCCTGGAGAATCTCCATGGATAGAGATGCCTAGTGGACTACTGTTCATGGGGTTACTAAGAGTCGAACATGACTGAGTGACTAAGCACAGTATACAAAGCTGAACTTCCAGCCATTGTCAAAGATTTTCCCAAAGTAACTTAAGATCCTTATAATTTGCTGAGGAATTTAATATATTAATTCATTATCAAACTTGTTTCTCTGACTTACATCATCTAGTTCATATGCTTGTGGGTAAAGGCCAGGCCTAGCATTGAATGAATATGATTAATTGAGAAAATCCTGGAAGATATCTTGAATTACAACTGTTGAGATAAACTCACTAACTCTTATAGAAGCAGTTTTAAGTAATTACTAGGTGACTTCACTGAGCAATTTCTAGGGTTTAATTAAAGCCCGTTGATTGGAACAAAATTCAGGCTTGCACACCAAAAATCTCATGAATCTGCTCATGACTATTACAATCAATTTAATATTATTTTGAAATAAAATTCTGAGCTTCCTTTAGAGGTAGATCACACCAGGGTAGCTTTTAACTCTATGTTCATTAATGAGCTGAACTGAGATCTTCCCTTCAGGTAATAAGGCCTAGAATGGAATGGGAACCTATGTCCACCCCAGATTTAGTTAATCTGGTAGGCCAGCTTTTTTATACGCTAGATGAGCTACCCTCAAGTAAGAACACAAACATTTTTAAAAGTCAACTCTAACAAACAAAAGCTCTTAAAAAAAAAAGAAACAAATCCTCCAGTTTCTGCTATTATTACAAACAGAACTTTGGAAATGTGACTATAACACATTCCCTACATGCCAATCTTCAAGTTGTGAACTTTCAAGGGTGTAAATATGAATTTGCATGTTCAATCATATGTTAGTCCACAAGTTTGGTGTACATTGCCACATGTGTGCATCCTCTGCAAGTGGTTGTGCTTTTGTGTACTTCACAGTATAGTAATCTATAGAGTGCAGTAGGACAGTATCTTTGTTTCAAGTCCAGGATGTCTGGAAGCAAGTGTAAAAGCAGTGGTGATATAGCCAGTTGCAATAGTTAGGTAACTGAGCTAACTTTTTTGGACTAATGAACAAATTGGACTTACAAACATGTTCTCCAAATCAAACTTGTTCATGTATAGGAGACTTACTGTATTACAAATGTAAGCACTTTAGGTGCCTTCAGCCCTCTATCCAGCCTTTCCAATGTCCTCCCAATTCTTAATGTCAGGTCCCTGATGAACTACAGTGATCCTTCCTAATCCTTTCTCTTAATCAGTTTAAAGAAACATTTCTTAGGACTTCCCTGCTGCTGCTGCTGCTAAGTCGCTTCAGTTGTGTCTGACTCTGTGGGACCCCATAGATGGTAGCCCACCAGGCTCCCCCGTCCCTGGGATCCTCCAGGCAAGAACACTGGAGTGGGTTGCCATTTCCTTCTCCTAGTGGTCCAGTATTTAAGAATTCTCCTTGCAATGCAGGGTACTTGAGTTGGATCCTTGGTTGGGAAACTACGATCCCATGTAGCGCAATGTAACTACCAACTACTGAGCCCCAAGTGCCATGACTAGAGAGCCCACACACCTCAGTGGAAGATCCCGCATGACACAGCAAAGATTCCGTGTGTCACAACTAAGACCTGACAGAACCAAATAAATAAATACTGTGAATTCCAAATTGTGAATGAATCTCTGCTAGTCCTAACTGACACAATCACCATACCCCACTCCACTACTATAAAACTGCCCCTGCCTCAGAGGAATAAAGTAGTTAAAATAGTGGGGATCTCTAATGAACCTCAAAAGGTGTCCATCTCTGAATCTATTCCCTTTGGCTTAGGTCCTTTGAGAGACACACACTCTTTTCTCCTTAGTTTCTCTGCCCTAATATGCATTAGGCAGACTTTGTAGAAAAGTATCATGCCAGAATTTCCCCAAAGAGTGGGAAATAATTCTAGAATTTGACAGTATTCATCAAAGTAACCAACCAGATGAATTAAATAATCCTCTGACAACTTTTATTTGTTCCATCTCTGACAGTACTAGAGATGATTCTTGAAATACTGATTATTTGCCCCTATTTAATCAGTT
Organism: Bison bison bison; assembly: GCF_000754665.1. Classification (NCBI taxonomy): domain Eukaryota; kingdom Metazoa; phylum Chordata; class Mammalia; order Artiodactyla; family Bovidae; genus Bison; species Bison bison. The sequence goes on along the minus strand of NW_011494736.1, from coordinate 2,532,970 downwards.
TCTATCTTTCTTATGAGTAAAATCTCCAGATGATGTGGGCAGAATTCACAGCATACCTCCCATCAAGATTCATATGGACCTGTTAAAACCTCTTCCCATAATTAATTAATATCCTGTAAGCAAGGAAGCCCTTCAAGGCATTAAGCCCACAGTAGAAGTTTACAAGAATTATGGCCTCATACTCCTTTGTACCATCACCTGTAACACTCACATTACAAGTGAGAAAAACCTCATACTGAGAGTAAACATTTGTCTAGGACCTCTGAGCAAGTAAAAAAAAAAAAAAATTGTTATCTCTTGACATCTTGCTGTCTCTAAACCTCATACTTAGCTACTACTATCTGTTTCCACCAAAAGTAAATACTGTAATTGATTTATGCAGTGCATTCCAAGGTATTTCATTTGATGGAGCTAGTCAACATTTTTGCCTTCCCTTGGGAAGAAACACAAATCACTTGGACAGTAGGCTACAGGGTTTTACTGAGAATCCTTCTCGGTTCATTTCAGTTCACTTCATTCACTCAGTTGTGTCCAACTCTTTACAACCCCATTGACAGCAGCACATCAGGCCTCCCTGTCCATCACCAATTCCCAGAGTTGACTCAAACTTATGTGCATTGAGTTCGTGATGCCATACAACCATCTCATCCTCTGTCATCTCCTTCTCCTCCTGCCTTCAGGCTTTCCCAGCATCAGGGTCTTTTGCAATGAGTCAGCTCTTAGCATCAGGTGGCCAAAGTATTGGAGTTTCAGCTTCAGCATCAGTCCTTCCAATGAATATTCAGGGCTGATCTCCTTTAGGATGGACTGGTTAGATTTCCTTGCTGTCCAAGGGAGTCTCAAGAGTCTTCTCCAACACCACA
>NW_011494736.1:2481870-2532007 GCF_000754665.1 Bison bison bison | reverse complement strand
CTTTTTTGGCAAAGTAATGTCTCTGCTTTTTAATATGCTATCTAGGTTGGTCATAACTTTCCTTCCAAGAAGTAAGTGTCTTTTAATTTCATGGTTGCAGTCACCATCTACAGTGATTTTGGAGCCCAAGAAAATAAAGCCAGCCACGGTTTCCACTGTTTCCCCATCTATTTGCCATGAAGTGAGGGACCAGATGCCATGATGTTAGTTTTCTGAATGTTGAGTTTTAAGCCTACTTTTTCACTCTCTTTGACTTTCACCAAGAGGCTCTTTAGTTCATCACTTTCTGCCATAAGGGTGGTATCATCTGCATATCTCAGGTTATTGATATTTCCCCGGCAATCTTGATTCCAGCTTGTGCTTCATCCAGCCCAGTGTTTCTCATGATGTACTCTGCATATAAGTTAAATAAGCAGGGTGACAATATACAGTATCAATGTACTCCTTTCCCAATTTGGAACCAGTCTGTTGTTCCATGTCCAGTTCTAACTGTTGCTTCCTGATCTGCATACAGATTTCTTAAGAGGTAGGTTAGGCGGCCTGGTATTCCCATCTCTTTAAGAATTTTCCACAGTTGTGATCCACACAGTCAAAGGCTTTGGCATAGTCAATAAAGCAGAAGTAGATTTTTTCTGGAACTCTCTTGCTTTTAAGATGATCCAACAGATGTTGGCAATTTGATCTCTGGTTCCTCTGCCTTTTCTAAATCCAGCTTGAATATCTGAAAGTTCACGTTCTTGTGAAGCCTGGCTTGGAGAATTTTGAGCATTACTTTACAGCATGAGATGAGTGCAACTGTGCTGTAGTTTGAGCATTCTTTGGCATTGCCTTTCTTTGGGATTGGAATGAAAACTGACCTTTTCCAGTTCTGTGCTGAGTTTTCCAAATTTGCTGACATATTCAGTGCAGCATGTTCACAGCATTATCTTTATAATTTCCTACAAATTTCCTTCTAATTTCTTACAAATCCTGCAGGCTTATCTGGAGGATATAAAGTTCCTTAGAGGTTCTACTTTATTACAATATGTGGGTGATTTGCCTCTTTGATCTCTTTCTCAAACCTCCTCACAGAAGACAGAATCCACTTGCCAAAACTTTCAGTCTTAAATAGAGATAATGTTCCCAAAGAAAAACTGCAGTCTGCCCAATCCCAGATTTAGTATTTGTGGTGTCTGATATCAAAACAAGGGTTACATCTGGATCCAGATAGGCTTCATAGTGTTGTATGTTTTCCCAAACCCAAAACTAAACACCAGTCATGGGGTTTTCTCAGGTTAGTTGGTTACAACCAAAACTGAATTCCAATTTCTCTTTTATGGCAAAACCTTTGTATATTTTACAAAATAATAACCAGCCCAATAAATGGGAAGCACCAAATGACATAGCCAAGGAGGCCTTAAAGCAAACTGTGAAGAATCCACATTCCCCTGGGCATCTTAATTATTAGATTCCCATTTTCTTGTTTGTATATGAAAAGGAAGGGAATGCTCTTGGGTAATACCAAAATCCTGGGGAGCAGCATCAACCCAAAGGGTATGACAGCCAGCAAATGGACCTTGTGGCCTGAGGATACCCTCCCTGTGTTAAAGTCATTACATACATTGCTTTTTTGGTTAAGGTCACAGAGAAAACCATTATGTGATCTTTTTTAATCACTTATGTACTACACAAGCTAGACGCCCTCCTGAATTCTCACCGCATTCTATATTTCTCAGCCAGCCATCTCACCTCTTAGTTTGTCTTTTTGTTAACTGTTCCTCATGTAACTCTTCTAAATTGTAGTAACCTTAACCCTGCTCCTCTTTTCCCTCCATTACCAACAAAAGCCCTCAGGACTGTTTAACGGTGACAGATCACCTCCTGACTCCACATAATGATCTACAGGAAATTCCTCTGGGTAATGCTGATTCTCATGGTTCACTGATCACTCCTATTTAAAAGTTGACAGGGGCAAATACTGTGCTGGGTATGCTATTACAACTTCTTTTTACATTATTGAGGCGGCACCTTTACCTAAGGCTACTTCAGCCCAACAGGCTGAGTTATATGCTCTTACTTGGGGTTGTACTTCAGCTGAGAGCAAAATTGCTAATATTTCTATTGATAGTAGGTATAGTTTTGAAGTTGTTCACAGTTTTTGGATGTTGTAGAAGCAATGTGCCTTCCTTACTTTCTGTAGAAATAAACTTTTAAATGGATTCTATGTTCAGGAATTATTGGAGGCAATACTTTACCTGCTGCTTTAGCTATTATTAAGATTCCCAGACATTCTAAGTCTGACTATCCAGAAGCTAAGGAAAACCAGCTTACTGACATTTCCACAAGTAATGCTGCTGTTAAAGGGACTGATAGCAGCCAAAGCTCTGTCATGATACAAAGGAATATTTCTGCAAAGGATAACTTAGAAAACTTGGCTAGAAAAAACTTAGAATTAGCCCTAGAAGAGGAAAAGATCAAGATTGGAAATTTAACAATTATCGGTTTTATTAAAAAAAACAGTTCTTGATTGGGCCAAATAATAACCCATTTCTACTGGAGATTATAAAATTACCACTCGTCGCCAATCTACATGCATTAAATTATTCTCCTGACAAAACAATAACCTTCATGAATCAACATTAGTGGGGAAACATTAAGAAGGCCACGAAAATGCCTTCCTCACTTGCCCCACAAAGTACAACATCAGGAAGCCTGTTGATACTGCTCCCAGATATTTTACACAGCCTAATTGACCATTAGAGATCTAGCAAATGAATTTCACAGAACTTCCTCTGTCTTGTGGATATAAATATGTTTTAATGTTGGTCTGTAATGTTTTCACATTGGAATGAAATGCTTTACTGCCTTTTCTTTCAAAAATCTTTTTAGAAAAGATTATCCCTCCATGAAGGCCTTCTCTCAAACTTCATAGTGATTAAGGAACATATTTTACTGTTCTGACAAGTCTGTGTTTTCTGGTCAGTTTATAACACTTTTACTGATTTAGTGGAATGCACTAATGGCACTAAGAGTCAGTGCGATCTGTAGAAACCCTCCAAATACCTTGGGCAAATGCATAACCATTGGTCTTTCAGAATCTGAGATCTACCACTTCTGAAACTCATAAACTCTCAACCTTTGAGACAGTCACAGGATGCCCAATGCATTTGAATCTTGATTCTTTAGACCCACAACTGATAAAAGGAAAGGTATTCCAATACTGCAAAGGCCTAACTGCTTCTATTAAAAATAACCATGCTCTGGTAGAGCAATCTTTTCACAGTGAGCTCTCAGAAGATGAAGACCTTAAGCATCACACCTTTTAATGTGGAAATTTCATCTACTGGAAAAGACATCTCCAGACCTCTCTACAACCTTACTGGACAGGCACATATCAGGTACTGCTAACCTATTCTTGTACTACCAAACTCCAAAGAATAGACTGTTGGATTCACATGATAAATCTAAAGAAAGCATCACATCTTGACTGGAACTGTACTTCCTCTGGTGGCCTGAAAATAAAAATTTCCTTCCTCAGCTTTCCCAAGATATTGAGACAAGGCCTGTTAGAAGTTTGTTACCAAAACTTTGCTAATGATGTGATGTTTCAGACGATCTCCAATGTCTATGATGTTGATAACATATGGACTTTAGATAAAACGTACCTGGGTATTCTCCTTCCTACCCCTCCTTATTACTAGTAGGTTTCTAATCTGCTTACTTTCCCTCCAACAGAGGATGAGATGGTTGGATGTCATCACCAACTCAATGGACATGAGTTTGAGCAAACTCTGGGAGATGGTGAAGGACAAAGAAGCCTGGTGTGCTGCTGTCCACGGATCGCAAAGAGTTGGACATGACTGAGCACCTGAACAATAAAACTTGCCACCCCAAAATGTGCCTCTTTGGCTTAGGAATTAATTTAAGATATTTTTAAGAAACAAGAGTTGGGAAGTTTTTCTTGGGCTAAGAGAAATACGTAAAATGTGTCAGGGCCTAGAGATCAGAGTCCATTGTGTGTTCCAGTGTATGAGCAGGGCCCAGAAACATTTGTTACCAAACATTTGCTTTTCTTTCTCCATGAGAATTGTCTTTCTCCCCACTTTGAAATTGCAAACCACTACCCCTAACATCTTTTGACTTTAGCTGAAGGTGGTACTCAAGGTGAGGATTTTTACCATTTTGTCAATTTACTCCCTTTCCCTGGATCTCCCTTGGGTACAATCAAACAATTATTTGATTTTCTCTTGTTAATCAGTCTCAAATCAATTTAATTCTTAGACCAGCTAGACAGACTTAGAAGAGAAAAAGTTTCTTCTTCCTCAACACCTATTTATTTTGGCAGTAACTGAGCAATGCTAAGTTTTTTTTTTTTTTTTTCTCTCTTGCTTGAATGCACTGTGATTGTATTTATGCTGAGATTTTGTCTGTAGTAAAGAAATTCTCTGCCTGAAATCACCAACTGTATTCTTTTTACTATAATGGCAAATATTCCTACTCTGTATTCTCTTAGTTACTATGAAAATAGTTTCCTATTTTGAATGTGAGTTGGATAAAGATCTCTGTTGGTATTCTAAAATATCCTAATTTTATTGAAGATATTTATCCTATATTTGTTTGAGCAGTCATCCTGGAATGTTATATTTGAAAATTTGAAGAATACGTATAGTTTGGAAAGATGTGTTGTTTTCTTGATGAATCTGACCACAACATTATAACTTAGGTTTCAAGTTTCTTTGGTTCTTCCATTATAAAAGTATGAGTAGAGTAGATGTATCCTTTAGCCCTACATTTTATACAAAAATGAAGCTTTAAATTTATGCATTGTAGATTAATAAGAATTATTCATTCTATCACTGCTAAATCATAATTTCTCTAAATTTGTTTGTACAATGAAACATCATTGTTATCATCAATTTTATTTTCCATGGCAGAATATTTAGTAGATATAAGCAGGAAATGCAGTGTTCTTTTCTCTCATTAGGTAAAAGAAAGAAAAAAAAAAAGGAATCTCTCATTGTCACCCTGCTTATTTAATTTATATGCAGAGTACATCATGAGAAACACTGGGCTGGATGAAGCACAAGCTGGAATCAAGATTGCCAGGAGAAATAGCAATAACCTCAGATGTGCAGATAACACCACCCTTATGGCAGAAAGTTAAGAAGAACTAAAGAACCTATTGATGAAAGTGAAAGAGGAGAGTGAAAAAATTGGCTTAAAGCTCAACATTCAGAAAACTAAGATCATGGCATCCAGTCCCATTACTTCATGACAAATAGATGGAGAAACAGTGGAAACAGTGTCAGACTTTATTTTTGGGGCTCCAAAATCACTGCAGACGGTGACTGCGGCCATGAAATTAAAAGACACTTACTTCTTGGAAGGAAAATTATGACCAACCTAGATAGCATATTAAAAAGCAGAGACAGTACTTTGTCAACAAAGGTCCATTCAGTTCAGGCTATGGTTTTTCCAGTAGTCATGGGTGATGTGAGAGTTGGACTGTGAAGAAAGCTGAGTGCCGAAGAATTGATGCTTTTGAACTGTGGTGTTGGAGAAGACTCTTGAGAGTCCCTTGGACTGCAAGGATATCCAACCAGTCCATCCTAAAGGAAATCAGTCCTGGGTTTTCATTGGAAGGACTGATGTTGAGCTGAAACTTCAATATTTTGGCCACCTGATGCGAAGAGCTAATTCATTGGAAAAAACCCTGATGCTAGGAAAGATTGAAGGCAGGGGGAGAAGGAGACGACAGAAAATAAGATGGTTAGATGGCATCACTGACTCAATGGACATGAGTTTGTGTAAACTCCAGGAATTGGTGATGGACAGGGAGGCCTGGTGTGCTGCGGTTCATGGGGTCGCAAAGAGTCAGACACGACTGAGCAACTGAACTGAACTGAACTGAACATGAGCTCATCTAGGTCTTGTTGAACAGACTATGGCCAACCGGAAAGCAAGCATCAAACTAAGCACCTCCAACCAAGTCTCATCTCTTCATACTCAGGAGGATACTTTAAGTGTGGTCACAGAGTGACCATTTACTAATCTGATTAATCTGTCAAGATCTAAGCTCCTATTTCATTATTTTACTTTTGATTGTATTAAGAGAAAACATTGATGGGTATAAATAGATCACATTAGTATAAATGAAATAGCCCCCAGTAACTTCTATTCAAAGCATAAGTACTAGAAAATACAAAAAGGGAAAGAGATGCTACTTACATTATCATAAATGTCACTCAGATTACCCCAATCAGCTAGTAAATTTGATTCTTGCTTCATCTATCTTAAAATATAAAGAAATCCTCAATACTAAATTCCATTATGAAATCGTACACATATTAATATTCTGTATATATCTTTGACTTTATCCAAAAAAGATATAATTTATATATATAATATATATATATTATCTATTATACAGATGTATTTACTAAATAATTTCTTTAGCTATTTATGATTATTTATGTAATATTACATAGGAAAAAGATACATTAGCAACTCCTCCATAAAACAGGTTAACATGATGTTTTGAATTTTTAAAAAAGCTACTAAACCAGTTTTGGTAATCATTCACAAATTAATACCATTCCATATATATAGATGATTCTTTGTAAACAAATCTTAACAGATAAAATATGTAGCTTCTATGTGCCATAGGAAACTTTGCTGACTCTATGACAAGTATGGAATTTTGTGAAATTTCATTTTTATAAAAATTTCACTGTAGAAAATTTCTATGTATAAACAGGTAAAAAGAGAACATATCAATAAAACTCCAGGTATCCATTGCCCAGCCTCACAAACTCACCAGTTTGGGAGCATTCTGTTTTTCATCTACACACCAGCTAACTGGATTCTTTTGAAGAAAAGCATACATATTCTTTTACTTCAGTTTTCAGTAATGTCTGACTCTCTGCGATCCCATAGCCTCCCCTATAGATCCCATGATAGATCCCACTACAGCTCCTCTCTCCATGGAATTCTCCAGGCAAGAATACTGGAATCTGTAGCCATTCCCTTCTCCAGGGGAAATATTTCATGGTATGTATCATTAAACAGAAAGACTTTCTGTATTACAACTGTGATACTATTATGCCACCACGAAAAATTTAAGATAATATCTAATATAAATTTGCTCTTTATTGACTGTTTCTTTGATTGAATCAGAATCCTGAAGTTCAGTTGGGTCCACAGATTGCATTTGGTTGATTGATCATTCTGTCTCTTTCATTCTATAGGTGGCCCTCCCTCTCTTAAGTCCCTACGATTTTTGAAGAAATTGGTCTTTTGTTTTATAGAGCTTTTCACAGTATGGATCTTGTTGCTTCCACCTTCATGGTATCATTTAAAATATTTGCCTGATGTCTGTGTTCCCTATAATCTGATGGTTAAGTCCAGAGTCCTGATTTGGCTAGATTCAGAATTTTTACAAGTATACTTCATAAATATAGTATTCCATCCTGAGGCACGTAATGCCTATTTCTCTCTATTCTTCTCCTTCTCCCCATTCTTTCTTATTAATGTCCATTGTTGCTTACTGCCTAGATTCATTATTTCATTGGGGGATTACAAAATAGCAATATTTTAAATTTATCATTTTTCTTCACATATTAGCTAGAATATTTTATAAAGAACAAAATTCTGTGGCCCAGTTTTTTTAATAAACTTCGGTTAAATGCTGAAGAATTTCTTCTATTTACTCATTTTCAGGCTGATTACTTGGTTTTCTAGCAACCTTTGATGGTCCCCAACAGACTCATATTTTTAGTATCATTATGTATTCAAGAGTGTTTCACTTTTGAATATGTGAAACTCATTCAATTTTAGTTATCTTAGGGTAAAAAATTAAACCAAGACCATAACTGCCGTTGAAAAAGAATAAAATTAAAATTCTAGATTTGCTCAATATACAAAACTTAGACTAGTTCCTTAAACTCTCTAAGCCTCCATGTCTGCTTCACAGGGTGATTATGACAGTTAAGTCAGGCAGTGAGTGGAAAGAGCAGGGCCTGGACTACCAGGCTCAGAAATGTTTACTGTTTAATATTAGATGACATTCGTGAATTCCAACATTTCTTACTCCTGAACATGTAGTTTGTGTTTAAAAGTAGACAATCCCCAGTCTTTAGAAATGTAGTGGAATTATATTCCATTTTATTTATTGCCCTAAATAAAATGGAATATAATTCCAGTACATTTTATTTCTGAAGATCTACAATGTTTCATCTGTTTATGATGTGCCAACATGTATGCCAAACACTTTATATGATCTACCCTACCTCATGTATTCATTGAAAGTGAATATTAATAACTTACAGTTGAGAATACCTAGTCTGGTTAGAAAGACCAAGTGACACTTAATATTATACTTATGTCTTAGTTAACCTTAGATCTTAGGGTCTCAGGGTCCTTCAGGACTTTAGGGTCCCTAAAATCCCTAGAGGATTTGTGAACAGCTCCAGGAGACCTACCATCCTTCTGAATTTATCTGTGTGTATGCACATTTTTTCCAGAGGGACTCTGTATAATTTTAACCAAAATTTGAAGGGAAACCACGATCTCCCAAAAGAATCAATCAATATCTGGGTTAATCAACAAAAGTTTGATGAAGACACTGAAAACTGAGAATCTATTTGATTTTATTTGTGCAAACATTTCACAGATCTACCTGATATTAGAGGCAGTAGCTAGACTCTTTTCTTTGGAGAGAGAGAGAGATATATATATATATGTATACATGGGTGCATGTGTGCTCAGTCACTTCAGTCATGCCTGACTCTTTGAGACCTCATGGACTGTAGCCCACTAGACTCTTCTGTCCATGCGATTTTCCTGGAAAGAATATCAGAGTGGGTCTCCATCCCCTCCTCCAGGGGATCTTCCTGACTCAGGGATGGAACCCGCGTCTCCAGTTCTCCTAAATTGCAGGTGGATTCTTTACTGTTTGAGTCATTGGGAAAAGCCCCTAATATGCATGGCTTTTTATATAAAAACTTACAGAACCTCAAATATATCTTCTACCTAAGTTGTAAGATTCTTTTATAATGTCAAATAAGACTCAGTCACAGATGTTGCTAGATATTATACAATCTAGACCTGAAGTTTCAGTAGGTATACCTCTGTCAATGCAATAAATACAAAAATCTATTGCATTTAACTGTAAAAGAAATCTTTATATCAGATAATAAATATTTATGAGGAAAATATAATCACTATTAGATAATAAGATGACAAATAAACACCATTCATTTTAATATATGCACTTGGTGAGAATACTAAGAATAAACTAAGATTGATTTCTCCCACCATCTCTAACAATGAATTTCATAATAGACACAGAAGACTGCTGATGATTTTCTGGTCTAACTTTTTTACAGTATTCTTGTCAATTTTAGTCAGTTTCAGAAATATTATTGGTGCTATTTGAACTGTTCTGTTTTTTTTTTAAGTAAATTAGCCATTTTTAAATTTAACTCTGTGTCCTTCATCCTAGACTCTTAGAAGCAAACCACAATACCAGACATTTGCTACTGATAGATTTTCAATGCCAATTTATTGACAGTTTTAATACTATATTCTAAGGACAGATCATTCTTTTACTAAAACACACACATACACACAAACCTTTTTGCCTTGATGGGTATTCTATTTCATTTCTGCTTTATGGTACTTTTTATCACTCTGTTCATTAGGATAGTCATCCTGGAACCATAAACACCCTAAATGAAATGCTGTGGGGGACAGATTTCCAATATTTCTAATTAAGCATACTGTTGACCATAAGCTAATTAGAGTAAGCAACTCTTTGGCATGGTACAGAAACTATAAAATATAAATTACTAGGATTAAAAATAGTGTGCTCATTGAAACTTTATCAGGTTATATAAGGTAGGTTTACAGTGAATCCAAGATAATATTGAGTTGCATTTGTTTCAATGGAATATAATTTGTTTTTAATTATCTATTTCCTGTCAAAGACCACCCTTGGCAGAGTCAATATTAAGATCCAAGAAGGAACAGACACTGCAACTACAAACCCCACTCCTCTTTCCCTCCTCTTTGTCTCTGTAAGTTAAGTGGAGAATTGAAATACCATCTCACTAATATAGGCAACATTTAAACATTCATCTAAATAACTTGTGTAGTTTGTTTTTTTTTTTTTTTCTGCTTAAATGAATCTATTTTGTTTTCTGTTGAAGAGGTCATTGCTAATGTCCAGGGTGAGGAGTAATAATAGAAAATGAATGTATACTCATCCTTTTACATTTTTCTAGACAATAACTGAATACGTCTTTTCTATTTTAATTTGAGAATGCAATTCTAGAATACATTGTCTCAATCTGGAAACTAAAATTTAATCCTCTGGAAAATAGAAGGATGGAAGAAGGGCAAATTCTGGCCATGGAGGTCAGGTCAAAGAACAGGCCTTAGATTTGTCAGGAGCATAATCTGTGACATCAAACACCAGCTCCAGGGAAGAGAAAAGCATTTCCTACAAGGCACGAGGAAGAATATGTTTGTCTCAAGCTACAATCAAAGGCTTTAACTGAATTCTAAAGCAGAATGAAACCTTTGAGATATAACAGTCAACTCAGAACTATATAGAAAGTAGAACAGAAATGGCTAATAGTAATTCTGAAATTAATAGAGAATTAAAGAATAAGATTCTTTATTCAGAGTCCTTTGTGGCAATTTATTGAAAAAGGCACACACAAAAATCAGAACTTTTCATATAAGACATGAAAGTACATAAGTAATGCTGAATGGAAAAGCACACCACTGCCCAACCCAGAGGGAACCACTGTGAAAAGAAATAGGGCTTAATTTCCTTTATATTTTCCCATTAAATACACATATCCATATATGCACATGCATATGTGCATGTGTATGTGCTTTTTTCACTTGAAAATTATTATGAAGATCTTCATCTCATCTTTCTGATTTGATTATATCATGAACATATTTCATAGTTGGAAAGGATTTACTTCTTGCTCCTTTAAATAACTGTTAACATTCTACAGGATGGCTCTAACAGAAATATTCCCTTTAGTGGACATTCATTTTAGATCTTTCAAAAGCACATGGAACAGAAGGAGTTCAATCCAACAGTGTTGTTGCATAGTTTTGTTGTTTTAATTTTTTTAATCTATATGTGATATCAAAAGTACCTGTGAACTTTTCCTAAGGCTGCAGGAACCAAGAGAGTGAGGTATATTTTTATAGGAATATTGAGACCCATTTATGTCAAGGCACCTCTTGGGCAGTAAGGCCACCTAACTAGTCCAAAAGACAAAGACATTTCTAGGATCTGAGTCTTCTTCCAATTCCATAGGGTGGTGAATGAACCTTAAGGCTTTCTTTGCAACCTATGTCCTCCTCTCCAACTTGGTGATTCCAGAGGGAATTGGAAGGGCGTGAGAATAATGAATACAGACCCATGACACCATCTGACCATCATGCCTCCCTATATTTTAGAAAACCAGATTTCTTCAAGTGCAGAAGAAAATATAATAAAAAAAATTATAAATATTATTATGGCTAATTAGATATAAGATTTCTTCAAAATTAATTGTTCTATAGGAAACAATTTCAGTGAGAAAGAAGAAGCCATAGTCAATGGAAGAAATAAAACCAAATATTTGCATTTTCAAAATAAGAAAATCAATAAATGTAGAAAACTGTGGTCTAATGAAACCATTATTCACAGTTAGAAAAGGTAGAGACAGATATTTAAATATGTGATGTGTAATCATTTAGAGAAGTATATAGGGATCAAAGAAGTCAAAACTGATTCAATAAATACAAAGCATAATAAATCTCCATCTTTCCTCTTTCTCCTTTCTTCTTCAATAAAAAATAACAAAAAAGTAAATAATAATAATCAATAAGGAGGAGAGGGAGAGAGAAAAGCAGGGGAGGGGGAGAGGGGCATAGAAGAAGAAAAAGAAGATTTGTCTGGTAGATAGCTAGAAATTTTTAAAAATATACTGATTGAAATACAGTGAATAAAACAGTTACATATCAATTAGAGCTCATAGAACAAAAGTATATTCAAAGTTTGTTGAATGAAGATTCTCAAAGTTTACGATGAATAAAAGAATTATTAAAAGTAATGTAAGACCTTCTAGAGAACAAGATGGTGGAGGAGTAGTGGGTGTGGAGTACATCTCTTCCCATGGATACATGAGGAATACACCTTCAGGCGCAGAAGTGCATGCAGAGCACCAGCTGAGACCAGACAGCAGTACCTGACCAGCAGAAAGGAATATATGCTGCTGCTGCTGCTGCTGAGTCGCTTGTGCGACCCCATAGACGGCAGCCCACCAGGCTCCCCCATCCCTGGGATTCTCCAGGCAAGAACACTGGAGTGCGTTGCCATTTCCTTCTCCAATGCATGAAAGTGAAGGACAAAGGAACTAGGGGGGAAAACAGGAGTGTTAGTAGGACTGGGCCTGCCCTCGGTGGGTGGGGAAACTGAAGCAGAGGTCTGATCCCCACAGTGGGGCAACTGTTTGAGTCAGAGGAGAAACATTTAAGGCTGAGAGTGAAACAGCTGATCTGTGGCAGCCTAAATGGAATGAGAATCAGACAGTCCTTGTCCCAGCCATCTATATCCCAGACAGAGAAGCAGGTCCCCTAGAAGATGCTCAGCTAGGAGCTGGAGTTTAGGGATTGTGGAGCAATTCCAGGGAGAGGGCTGCTGTTGACTGCAGAGAGAAGGATCGAGGGAGGAGGATTGAGAGGGAGGAGATTATGGTGGGAACTGCCTATGAAGGAAAGCCAGGCAGCCATGGGAACAAGGTGATATTGCTGAATCATGCATAGTGGGTGGAGCCATCACCATAGCCTCTCTCTCACAACACACCAGCATCTGAACAACAGAGAGACTGGCCCATCAAACGCCTGATGCACTGAACTACAGAGTAGGACTCCACACAGGGTGCCCCTGTAAGTGCCTGATGTACCAATTTACAGAGTAGGACCCCATCCAGGGGGGCCCTTCTATGTGCCTGATGCACCAAACAACAGAAAAGGACCCCAGGCAAGGGAGCCCTCTAATTGAACAGGAGGAGCTATAGAGAAAGATGCCAAAGAGGCCTTCTCATCTCCAGATACAAGAAGCTCAAAAAAAAAAAAAAAAAAACCTCTGATAGGGCCATAACTCCTGAGGCAGAGGCAGTCCATGTCCCAACACATTTGGCACCATCAGGGTCCCTGCAAGCCAAGCAGCTGCACCACCCTCACACTCAACTCTCACTGGGGAAAAGCTTCCACAGGCAAAAAAAAATTCTCCTGTCTATGTACACAGGGTTGCTTTGGTTGTGTCCAACTTTCTGTGACCCTGTAGACTATGGCCTGCCAGGTTTCTCTGTTGGAGTGTTCTCCAGGCAAAAATACTGGACTATATTGGCATACTGGTTGCCATACTCTTCCGGAGCACTATATTTCCTGCTGCCCTAGCTGCCAACTCACCTGAGTACCTGGTGCTGCCAGAACCCCTCGACTCAAGCGCTGCACCACCTCCACACTTGGCCCTCACAGGGGCAAACCCAAGTCCTCCAGGGCAGTATTAGGAGCAAACCCCAGTGGATGATCCACATGCAGAGGCAGAAATAAAACCGCAATTGAAATCCAGAGCCAGTGTGGCTAAGGAAGAAGACCAAAACCTTTGCCACCAGCTATACAAGCTGCAGATTAAGTCCACACAATCAACTAGGCAGATGCTGTGTCTATGGAATATGTAAAAGGACACTGAGAGCTCCCAGTACTGTGGCCACCTCATGCGAAGAGTTGACTCATTGGAAAAGACTCTGATGCTGGGAGGGATTGGGGGCAGGAGGAGAAGGGGATGACAGAGGATGAGATGGCTGGATGGCATCACCAACTCGATGGATGTGAGTCTGAGTGAACCCCAGGAGTTGGTGATGGACAGGGAAGCCTGGTGTGCTGGGATTCATGGGGTCACAAAGAATTGGACACGACTGAGCGGCTGAACTGGAACTGGAAATGGAGAGCTCCCAAAAAAGAAAATGCACTAGTTCTGATAGCTGTGGACAATGGAGGCAAGAACACACAAGAGTAGGAGCAGATTAGAATCTGAGCTGCCCCCACAGCAGGACCAGAGATCAGTAAAGTGTTGGAGGGTATCCTAGGGAGGTGAGGTGGACTGTAACTCTCAGGAAGGGAAAGATCTCTGACAGCAGTGACTCCAGAAAAACATTTATTCTTCTTATGTTTTGACTTGTTCTGTAGATTCTTTTGGTTTCTTTTTTGTTTTTTCCCTCTCTGTTGCAACTGTCAATTTTATTGGCACTATGAAATCTAATTAAGATTTTGAGCCTTTTTTTTTTTTGGTCAGTCACATTTTTTTTTTTATTGTTTTTATAAACCTCTGCCTCTATGTTGGGCTTTTGCAGTTATGTGGAGTTTTCCTATTTTTTTTCTCTCTATTTTTTTAATTTTAATTTTTTCAACCTATTATTATTTTTCTATATTTATTTCTTTGTTTGTTTTTCCTACTGTTCTTTTCCCCTTGCAGTTAATCTTTAATGTATATAAATCTTCATTATCTACCTCTATTTAACTTTGCATATCTATTCTTTAATTTTTTTCTTTCTTTCTTTTCATCTCAACAAATTTAGTTTTATTTTCATTGCTTTATTCCCCAATTGACACCTTGCTTTAGTTTTGTTTTCCAGTTTGTGCTGTAGTTAGTTTTGTTCTTAACTGGTAAACACAATTTTTTATTTCCTTTGTTCGCTGGGTCAGTCTACTGTACTTTATTTTGTTGAACTACTTTGACTTTGCTTATGGGTGTATATGTATATGTGCATATTCCATTATTTTAATTATTATTTGTCTGATTTTGTAAGTGTAATTTGTCTAGGATTCATCTTTGGTTTCTTGTTTTTGGGTATTTGCTTTAATCTCACTTAATGCCATAAAAAACCACTTGTGGAAAACTTGTTCCTGACCAGAGATCAAGCCTTGAGCCTTTGGAGTGGGAGCACTGACTCTAAGAGTATTTGATACCCTCCTGCTGCTGCTGCTACTGCTGCTAAGTCTCGTCAGTCGTGTCTGACTCTGTGTGACCCCATAGACGGCAGCCCACCCGGCTCCGCCATCCCTGGGATTCTCCAGGCAAGAACACTGGAGTGGGTTGCCATTTCCCTCTCCAATGCATGAAAGTGAAAAGGGAAAGTGAAGTCGCTCAGTTGTGTCCGACTCTTCGCGACCCCATGGACTGCAGCCCACCAGGCTCCTCCATCCATGGGATTTTCCAGGCAAGAGTACTGGAGTGGGGTGCCATTGCCTTCTCTGATTTGATACCCTAGGGAGTATCAAATAGTGAGAACTCACACAAAGGAAACCACTTGAATACAAGACCTGTCATCACCCAACAACTAGTAGCACCCAGTTCAGGACACCTCATCTAAACAACAAACAAAACAAAAATACAAACCCAATCATCAGCAAACAGCATTACCACATCACTCAGCCATGCCTACTGGAGGAAAAATAAACAAACAAACAAAGAACTCAGCCTAAGTCTCATCCTATACAAAGCTTACACAAACCACTGGACCAACCTTAGGAGGGCAAAAACCAAAAGGAAGAAAGAATTCAACCTTGGAGCCTGGGAAAAGGAGATCTCAAACACAATAAGATACAAAAAAATAATGAAAAGCAGAGAAATACTTCACAAATGAAGGAACAAACTAGAAACACAGAAGTCCAAATAAAAGAAGAGGAAATAGGCAAACTACCTGAAAAAGAATTCAGAATAATGAGTAAAGATGATCGAAAACCTTGAAAACAAAATGGACAAAATACAAGAATCAATTAACAAAGACCTAGAAGAATTAAAGAGTAAAAATACGGAGACAAACAATACAATTACTGAAATTAAAAATACTCTAGAAGGAATCAATAGCAGAATATCTGAAGCAGAAGAATGAATCAGTGAGGTGGAAGATAAAATGGTGGAAATAACTTCTGAAGAGCAGAATAAAGTAAAAGGAGTGAAAAGAACTGAGGATAGTCTCAGAGACCTCTTGGACAATATCAAACACACCAACATTTGAATTATAGGAGTCACAGAAGAAAAAGAGAAAAAGAAAAGATATAAGAAAGTTTTGAAGAGATTATAGTTGAAAATTTGCCCAATATGGAAAAGGAAATAGTCAACCAAGTTCAAGAGGCACAGTGTCCCATATAGGATAAACCGAAGGAGAAACACTCCAAACACATACTAATCAAACTAACAAAGACTACACAACAAAAGAATATTAAAAGCAGCAAGGGAAAAGCAACAAGTAAACGTTCAAGGGAAACCCCAAACACTTAACAGCTGATCTTTCAGCAGAAACTCTGTGGGCTAGAAGGGAATGGCAGGATATATTTAAAGTACCAAAAGGGAAAAATCTACAACCAAGATTACTGTACCCAGCAAGGACCTCATCCAAAATTGATGGAGAAATCAAAAGCTTTTCAGACAAGCAAAAGTTAAGAGAATTCAGTACCACCAAACCAGCTGTACAACAAATGTTAAAGGGAGTTATAAAGTCAAGAAATACAAGGGAAGAAAAAAGATCTAAAAAATCAACCCCAAACAGTTAAGCAAATGGCAATAGAAACATACATATCAATAATTCATTTAAATGTAAATGGATTAAATGCTCCAACCAAAAGACACAGACTGGCTGAATGGATTCAAAAAGAAGACTGATAAACATGCTATCTACAAGAAACACACTTCAGACCTAAAAACACATAGTCTGAAAGTGAGGGGATGGAAAAATATATTCCACACAAATGGGAAGTAAAAGAAGGCTGGAGTGGCAATTCTCATAACAGAAAAAATAGACCTTAAAATAAAGAATAGTACAAGAGATAAGGAGGTACACTACATAATAATCAAGGGATCAATCCAAGAGGAAGACATAACAATTGTAAATACCTATGCAGCCAACATAGGAGCACCTCAATACATAAGACAAACACTAACAGACATAAAAGAAGCAGCACAATAATAGTAGAGACTTTAACACCCCACTCACATCAATGGACAGATCATCAAAACATACAATTAATTAATAAGGAAATGTAAGTCTTAAATGATACATTAGATGAGATGGATCTCATTGATATCTTTAGGACATTCCATCTGAATGCAAAAGAATATACCTTCCTCTCAAGTGCACATGGAACATTCTACAGGATAGATCACATCTTGGGTCACAAAACAAACCTCAATAAATTTAAGAAAATTGAAACTGTATCAAACATCTTTGTTGACCACAATGCTAAGACTATATATCAATTACAAGGAAAAAAACTGTAAGAAACACAAACACATGGAAATTAAACAACACATTTCTAAACAACCAATGGGTTACTGAAGAAATCAAAAGGGAAATAAAAAAAATTCTAGAAACAAATGACAATGAAAACATGACAATTCAAAACCTATGGGATGCAGCAAAAGCAGTTCTAAGAGATAAGTTTATAGTAATACAATCCTAACTCAAGAAACAAGAGAAACATCAAATAGACAAGCTAATTTCACATCTAAAACAACTGGAAAAAGAAGAACCAAAAAACCCCAAAATTAGCAGAAGGAAATAAATAATAAAGATCAGAGCAGAAACAAGTGAAAAAAAAATGAAAGAAACAATAGTAAAGATTAATAAAACTAAAATGTTTCTTTGAGAAGATAAACAAAATTGACAAACCTTTAGCCATACTCATCAAGAAAAAAAAGAGAAAAGAATAAAATCAACAAAATTAGAAATGAAAAAGGAGAGGTTACAATAGACAATGCAGAACTATAAAGTATTATAACAGACTATTATGAACAACTATATGGCAATAAAATGGATAATCTGTAAGAAATAGATTGTTAGAAAAATTCAATCTTCCAAGATTAAACCAGGAAGAAATAGAAATTATGGAAAACCCAATTACAGGAACTGAAATTGAAGCTGTGATCAAGAATCTTCCAAAAAACAAAAGCCCAGGACCAGATGGCTTCACAGGAGAATTGTATCAAACATTTAGAGAACAGTTAATGCCTATCCTTCTAAAACTCTTTCCAAAAAATTGCAGAGGAAGGAACACTTCCAAATTCATTTTATGAAGCCACCATCACCCTGATACCAAAACCAGACAAAGACAAAACAAAACAAAAAAACAACAGGCCAGTATCATTGCTCAACACAGATGCATAAATCTGCAACAAAATTTTAGCAAACAGAATTCAGCAACACATCAAAAAGTTCATACATAATGATCAAATTGGGTTTACTCCAGCAATGGAAAGATTATTCAATACACACAAATCAATCAATGTGATATACCATATTAACAAATTGAAAGATAAAAACCATATAATAATCTCAATAGAAGCAGAAAAAGCCTTTGACAAAATTCAGCACCATTTATTATTAAAACTCTTCAAAAAATGGACATAGAAGGAACCTACCTCAACATAGTAAAGGCCATATATGATAAGCCTACAGCAAACATTATTCTCAATGGTGAAAAACTGAAAGCATTTCCCCCTAAGATCAGGAAAAACACAAGGATGTCCACTCTTACCACTATTATTCAACATAGTTTTGGAAGTCCTAGCTACAGCAATTAGAGAAGCACCTAGTTTTTGGCAATGAATCACAGAAGTTAAAGAACTTGACAAAATCATTCTTAATATAAAAAAGAAGCATTTGGCCTAATCACAGAAAATATTACAGAAAATAAATATTTCCTTCACAAATTCATCATTTGATATTTGCCACATGGCAAAACAAAATAACGTCAACAAACTGATAACTTGCTAGATGCAAAACATTTTGAGAGGCATTTTATAGAGTCAATTCTTCTTGTGCCTCACAGTTCTGTATAAAATGAAGCACAGACTGCCTTTGTTTTAGGCTATCATTTCAAGGATGTTTATATAGTAAACAGACAGGGAAAACAGAAAAATATCTTTCTCTCAAGCTTTAATGTTCCTCTTGGGTGACACAACCCATTGTGTGTGCTGATGTTACCTGTCCCTCTTCAAATCACCTTGAACAAATTGGGAACTGGGCAAGAAGCAAAGGAAAATGCTGATATTCTGGCTACTGAAACTGTGGTAAGTAATAGTCCTTTGTCTCTGACTGAGGAGGCCTGTGTCTTCTGCCAGCATCCATGAAACTGTCAGGCTCATTTGTTAGCTGGAAAGGAAGGCAGAATCCCAGATCCTTCACAGTTCTTAGAAATGTATAAAACAGAACTGCTATCTTTAAAAGGAGGGTCAATCTACTTAGGGAGACTACTTATGGAATAAATCAGAGCATGGGTATGTGCTAAGTCACTTCTGTTTTGTGCGACTCTGTGCAACCCTATGGAATGTAGTCTGCTAGGATTTTCTGCCCATGGGATTCTCCAGGGAGGAATACTGTAGTGGGTTGCTTCTGGAGGAAGCAATACTGGAGGACAGCTTCCTGACCCGGGGATCTAACCCACATCTCATGTCTTCTGCATTGGCAAGTGGGTTCTTTACCACTAGTGCCACCTGGGAAACCCAAATCAGAGCATACATATAAAAAAATAAAACATTTAATAGTGCATAAAATTGGATCCAAAATTGGTATGTAAAATTTGATCCAACATTGCTGGTGGCAATGTAGAATTGTGCATTCATTTTTAAAAGCAGTTTGAATGTTCTTCAAGAAATTCAAACATAGAATCATTTCAATATCATCTACCAATTCCACTCCTTGACATCCAAGAGAATTCAAAACATGTATCCACACACAAAAGGAATTGTATATAAATGTTAGTATTAGCATTATTCATAATAACCATAAAGCAGAAAAAAAGTCTATCAGATAATGAATGGATAACCAAATATGGGATGTTCATATAATAGAAAATTATTTGGCAATAAAAAGGAATAAAATACCTATACATGCTACCATACGTATCAGGCTTCCCTGGTGGCTCAGATGGTAAAGTGTCTGCCTGCAATGTGGGAGACCTGGGTTCAATCCCTGGTTTGGGGAGATCCTCTGGAGAAGGAAATGGCAACCCACTCCAGTACTCTTGCCTGGAAAATCCCATGGACAGAATGCCTGGTAGGTTACAGTCCATGGGGTCGCAAAGAGTCGGACACGACTGAACAACTTCATTTTCACTTTCTTTCACAATGTTTATCATGTATGATATTAGATTATACTGAGAGAAACCAGTCATAATAGACAATGTATTTTATTATTCCTTTTACATATATATTATATGGTTTTGTACTATTCCACTTATATGAAATGTCCAGAATAAAGAAATTCATAGAATTAGAAAGTAGGCTAGCAGTTGCAAGGTAGTCTTCCCTGGCCCCTCTCCTAAAAACTGGGTTAGTTTCTTCCCAAGTGACTCATAGCCTCTGTATTTATTTATATTGTGTATCTTCTACACAGTGCTACAAATGCCTTTAATACTCTAAGCAAATTGAGTATTGAGGCTGTTTCATGTTATGTTGCTGAATCTTCAGTATTTAGAACCATTCATTCATTCAGTATATAGTTTTGAGTAGCCATTACATAGCAAGCAATAAGCACAGCATAAACAAATCAAGACTTCTGCCTTGTGGAATTTAGATTCTAATAGTACATACAGTAAATTCTAAATAAGTTATTTGTTTAATAAATGAATTAATGTGAAAAATATTTTTAACTTCGAATTAACTGACAATCCATAAAAGAATGACTATATTTAAAATAAAATGCTAAATGGAAATGAACAATTTGTCTTTGTGAGTTTGTACTTATCAGAGTCTAACAGATTGACTAATAATTTTGACCAACACATGGATGTCAACCTTCCTAATAAATTTATTCCATCACACAGTATTAAAAGCATCATTTTAGATTTAATTAATCCTATTCACAAATATGATAAGAAGCATTCAAGTCATTAAAATGAAAATGATAACCCAGAGGCAAAAAAATCTGCTTGGATTATCTGCATAATTAAACTTATATTACCTCTAAAATAACAAAACATGTTAAGGGTGCATTCATTACTTACTTATAAAGTAATCTAGTTAGGGACTCATAAATATCCTATTAAAATTAATGATAGCACTAACTGATTTAATACAATATGTAAAATCACAATTGTTTCACCATTTATCATGGCATAATGATGTTTCATCTACAGTGATGAAGCCAATGTACATATGCAATCCATTAGGTGTATTGCATATTAATACTTATTGCATAAGTATTAACTTCAAGATACTCCTGATTAGCCATATCTTATGTAGTAAAATAAGATTAGCATATTGGAATTAATTAGTTTAATTTTTCTATAACCTACTATAATTGGGAACTGGATTAAATGAACTTTATGGCTCTTTTAAATCTACAATCAATGATTCTATAAATTCAGTTGGACTGCTTTGACCTGTATGTTCTCACATTTTAGAAGCACATATTTTTTTAGGATAGCATGTTTAGCACTTTCTTTCAGAGATCATTATTGTCATACAAAAATATTAAAAACTGGCTTATGGTGGGGAGAAAGGGAGGTCAAAGAAGTTTGGTTAATATTAGACTTTAAAAGTTAAATTGGTTGATTTACTGAATGATCCTCAGATCTTTATCATCCTGACAGATTCTCAAGTAGGGAGAAAGACAATATCTAGTTCCTTTCAGCTATAAGATTCTTTTTTTCTTTTAAATATAACAAAGACTTTCCACAGAACTCACTCTGGTGCACTATTTATTCATTTGAAAAATTTCATAGTAGAAAGTATAGAACATAAATCTTCTACAATATTTATTCTCTTTAGACTATAATACATTTAAACTTCAACAGATATGGTTTTATTTATGATTTATACTGGAAGTTGGCAAACTTCTGTAAAAGTAAGAGAGTAAGTAATTTTGTTGGACATATGGTCTCTGATATGACTACTCAACTGAGTTGTATCACAGACATTGATACAACTGTATGGCTCTATCAAAGCAGCCACAGACATTAAGTAAATGGATGGGCATGGTTATGTTAGAATAAAACTTATTTTCAAAACAAGAAATGAGCCACAGTTTGCCAATCTCTGTTTCAGATAGTGGAAATTGACTCCAAAATAAAATTTAAATATGTTGTGACCAACTACATTAAGCTACATGTTGATGGCTAAGAATAAATTATTTATGGTTCTATTTAATTTAGATTTAAGACCTTAAAATATCCTTTTGAAGAAATCAATCTTAATTTTACATGTTTTGCTCTAAAGGTGATACTTTCTTGTAAACAGGGTTCATTGCATTGTTGGGATATTGGTCTTTTCTGAATTTAGTAAAGAACGGGACAGATGGCAACATTTTGTATTAAATGTTAATATATTCCAAATTTTATGTACAATAGGTTTAAGAGTTCCCATCATGTTCCCAAAACATTATATTAAAAAAAAAAAGATTCTTGTCTACAAATGTTTATTTCACAAGCAAGAGGATTTTTGCCTTAGACCACCTGGCATGTGTAAACTCTTCAATTTTTAAAGATGTATGAAATAATGTCATATTGTTTCCTGAACCATTTGAACAGATTTCTTCACGTTTGACTTCATTTATTTATCTATTTCTAGGTAGGACTATTTTATTGAACCATTTTCAGCTCTTATCCAAACAGCATGCTTTTATCCTGAATGGTGGAAAAATATAACAGTACTTCAGTTCTCTAAGGTGCTCCCCTCCTGTGGTACTGAGATCCTAAATTAAGAGCTGAAAGCATTTAAGATTCTGTATCAAAGATAGGACAGGACACAGCAGTTAGTCCAAGAGAAGGGCAAGTGAGCAGTATGGCAGTAAGTGGGTTAACAGAAAAACTAGGGCACTGAGAATCATCCTTCAAAATAGAGCAATCTGATCACACTGACAGGTACCATTGAGATTCTTACAATTGGACTGTTGCTGGCAGTATCCAATGCCCTTCTCACTGTCCCAAATGTGTGGTCATCTGTTGCTCCACAAAGGAGACAGATGCTAGACACTTACACTCTGCTATTCTTTGAACTGTATTTGCACTAAATTTTATAAAACAATTATTTTCTATGACAAAAAGTGAAGTTATTAATTTTTAACCATTTAAACCACACCATTTATTAATATATTTTTGCATGCTCTTATCCAAGACAACTGAAACAGGATTTATGCTACTTATGCTCTAAAATATTATCCTTATAGATATTGGGTAAATGAGTATACTGAGAAATTAAAATGCATTTTCTGTTGGAGTACCTGAAACATATTGAATAAAATTATTATTAAAATTGTTGGATCTATTTTAGAAGAAGGTTGCTATGACACAATAATAATAAATATAATCTTTTTGAAATTTAATTATAAAGTTTCATATATTTGAGAAATTGTTAATTGAACATATTTTTAGAAAAATTGTTAAAATTCTAAATCTATTTATTATTATACTTATGTACAATGGAAGAATAGATCTGGTATTTGTCTGCTTTTTTCTCTGCAACTAAAATGTGGATTTTCAAATGAAAATAAAATAACTGTACCGCATAAAAATCAACTATAAACACATGAATGTTTTAAATCACTACCTGGGAAAAGAACTTCATCTACAAAATTACCTTAAGAATGTGTAAGAAAAAATTTACTAAACCTTATAATTATTGATAGCTTCTAACAATAGATACATAATTATGTTTTATTAAATTGACTTAAAATACAAGATGCTGGCAAGTATGTCTATGCTGAAACAAAATATAGGTAGTTTAGTATAAAATCTATTGGATTTTTTTAAAACATTTTCTGTAACTTTAAAAATGAGGCATTCTGATAAGTACTGGCTTATATGACAAAGGGTAAGTTGTATTAATTCAGTATATTTTATCTGTCTTAAGAAATATTACATAGAAAAAAGATGGAGATTTTAAAAAAATGCTTAAAATTTCATAATTTAATAGTATTTACATTTCATAGGACTGGAAAAGGTTGGTTTTCATTCCAATCCCAAAGAAGGGCAATGCCAAAAATGTTCAAAGTACTGCACAATTGCACTCATTTCACATGCTAGCATAGTAATGCTCAAAATCCTTCAAGATAAGCTTCAACAGTATGTGAACCAAGAACTTTCAGATGTACAATTGGATGTAGAAAAGGCAGAGAAACCAAAGATCAAATTGTCCACATCTGTTGGATCATAGCAAAAGCAAGGGAATTCCAAAAAAAAATCTACTTCTGCTTCATTGATTATACCAAAGACTTTGACTGTGTGGATCACAACAAACTGTAGAAAATTCTTAAAGGGATGGGAATATCAGAGGCAGGAATAGCTTACCTGCCTTCTGAGAAATCTGTATGTATATCAGGAAGCAACAGTTAGAACCAGACATGGAACAATAGACTGGTTCCAATCGGGAAAAGAGTACATCAAGGCTGTATATTGTCACCCACTTATTTAACATCTATGCAGTGTACATCATGTTAAATACTGGGCTGGATGAAGCACAATCTGGAATCAAGATTGCTGAGAGAAATATGAATAACCTCAAATATGCAGATGACACCACCCACATGGCAGAAAGCAAAGTGGAACTAAAGAGTTTCTTGATGAAGATGAAAGAGAGTGAAAGCTGTCTTGAAACTCAACATTCAAAAAACTAAGATCTTGACATCTGGTCTCATCAGTTCAGTCATTCAGTCATGTCCAACTCTTTGCGACCCCATGAACCCCAGCATGCCAGGCCTCACTGTCCATCACCAACTCCCAGAGTTCACTCAGACTCACGTCCATGGAGTCAGTGATGCCATCCAGCCATCTCATCCTCTGTTATCCTCTTCTCCTCCTGCCCCCAATCCCTCCCAGCATCAGGGTCTTTTCAGTGAGTCAGTTCTTCTCATCAGGTGGCCAAAGTATTGGAGTTTCTGCTTCAGCATCAGTCCTTCCAATGAATATTCAGGACTGATTTCTTTTAGGATGGAATGGTTGGATCTCCTTGCAGTCGAAGGGACTCTCAGAGTCTTTTCCAACACCACAGTTCAAAATCATCAATTCTTAGGTGCTCAGCTTTCTTTATAGTCCAACTCTCACATCCATACATGACACTGGAAAAACCATAGCCGTGACTGGACAGACCTTTGTTGGCTGGTCCCATCAGGTCATGGCAAATAGATCGGGAAACAATAGAAACAGTGACAGATTTTATTTTCTTCGGCTCCATAATCACTACAGATGATGACTGTAACCATGAAATTAAAAGATGCTTGCTCCTTGAAAGAAAATCTATGACAAACCTAAATAGCATATTAAAAAGTAGAAACATAACTTTGCCGACAAAGGTCCATCTAGTCAAATCTATGGTTCTTCCAGTAGTTATGTATGGCTCTGAGAGCTGGACAATAAAAAAGGCTAAGCACTGAAGAATTGGTGCTTTGAACTGTGGTGTTGGAGAAGACTCTTGAGAGTCCCTTGGACTGCAAGGAGATCAAACCAGTCAATCCTAAAGGAAATTAATCTTGAATATTCATTAGAAGGACTGATGCTGAAGCTGATGTGAAGGGCCAGCTCATTAGAAAAGACCCTGATGCTGGAAAAAAACAGACAGCAGGAGGAAAAGGCTGTGACAGAAGATGAGAGGACTCAATGGACATCACTGACTTAATGGACATGAGTTTGAGCGATAGTGAAGGACAAGGAAGTCTAGCATGCTGACGTTCATGGGGTCGCAAAGAGTCAGGCACAACTGAACGACTGAGCAACAACATTTCATTAGATACAGTTTCTTGATGCAGAATCCCTATATGCTCAAAATGGAAAACATGGGCAACAAGAAATGCAGTTAAATTGGATGTTTAGTTCAGTTCAGTCACTCAGTCATGTCTGACTCTGTGATCCAATGGACTGTAGCACACCAGGCTTCCCTGTCCATAACCAACTCCCGGAGCCTGCTCAAACTCATGTCCATTGAGTCGGTGGTGACATCCAACCATCTCATCTATAACTGAATAATGTCTTCAGTAGTTTCATAATACATGTAAAGCTTTACATAAAGGTCTCCAGTGTATTTTTAAATATATAATTTCTTACTATCTAGAAAGAAGAGATTGATTTATACAACAGAAAATGAACTCACTTTGACAGAATCTAAATTGTCTTTTAAAAAACTGTAAAAGTATTCAAATGGTATATTAAAAGGATGCTGTAGATACTATATGTAGGGGGTTCAGCAAGAAATTTGATATTTTCTTGTTATGTGATAATTTTGTGGAAACAATAGAAAACTGAGACTTAACTGATAATAAGGAAAATTTCTATCTTATTGAATGCTGGTGTTGAACAATATCAAACCTGGAGAAAGGCCTCTATTGCTGTGGCTCTTAGATTGTGGAGAAAAAGGGAAATAAATGCACATCAGAAACATAGGGACTGCTTTTCAAAATACACATGTCGGGACCCCTTTGTCAAGCAACAACACAACCATAAATTTATATACAGGAAATGTCAGAGCTTTAAATGCTCATTGATAAAAATAATTTAAAATATATAAATTATGAAGAAATATATCAGGTTTATAAGTTTGGCAGATACAACATTGCTACAATTTCTATTCTCCCCAAACTGCTTTATACATTCAACACAACCCCTATTAAAATCCTACTGGGCGATGTTACAGAAATTTATACTGCCAGTTGAAGGGGATTAAGAAGCTATCATTTTAAAAGATAAAAAAGAAATTTGGAGCACTATCATTTCATTTTAAGACCTACTGCAAAGTCAGTATAATCAACATAGTTACACTGCTGTAAGAATAAACAAATAAAAGACTAAAATAGAGTCAGAATAGAGTCCAGTTAATATACTGACCCTTATATAATCAGTTAATTTTCAGTAACAGTGCAAGGTGAGTAAATGAGAAAAGCAAAAGCACCAAATCCTGTTGGCTGACTTTATAGTCATGAGGAAAATAAAAATACAAATTTTTGTATTTTTACTGTTTACAGTAAATATTTACTGTATATTTACTGTTCCAATAAGAACATAAGATGTTCAAAATCATTATCAGTGAAATGCAAATTAAAACTGCAGTAAGTACAAAAATACTAGAATTTTAAAACAAAAACTGATGATATGCGTGTTTTAAAGATGTGGGTTAAGACTAACATTACTGGTGTGAGTGGTAATATGGTACAACTACTATTAAAATCAGATTGGTATTTTATTATAAACAGTTAAACATACATTTACTATATGCTGAGAAATTCCACTCCTCAGCATTTGCTAAGGAGAACAAAACCTGTGTTTTTACAAAAAATACTTGTATAGGAGCATTCACCTCAAGTTGATTCATAATAGCTTCAAAGTGGAAATTATCAACATGCCAATCATTGAGAGGATGGATAAACAAACAGTGATACTTTATAGAATGAAATATATATTGAGCAATAATCAGAAATGAATTAATGATACACATACCAACACAAATTTTAAAAACACACACTGTGCAAAAAAAGCCAGGCATGAAAGAATATGAAGTTATACAAACTTCTGGAGTATACCAAATAAATTTGCAGTGATGGAAATCTGATCAGTAGTTTCCTAGGACAGGTGGTGTTGGGATTGAAAGGAAAAGAGCATGAGAGAACTTTTGGGGTGAGAAAAATATTTTATATCTTGTTAGTAGTGGTGGCTACACAATTGTGTACATTTGCCAAAGCTCAACAGGTTTTACATTTAAAATAGTTGTATTTTATCACATGTAGATAACACCTCAGTAAAATTGATAAAAATACAAATGTGGGAGACAGTAATACTAACTTTGGTTCATTCCCTGTGAAAAATTTCAGAGGGCTTTGGCTGATTGCATATTCAATTTGAACAAGTTACCAAAAATATTTGTAAATGAGAGGTTGCCTGATTAGAAATGTAGTAAATTGGAACAAGAGTCTGAACCCAAGTGTCATTTTGAGGTCCAGCTCTGGGTGCTATACTTTCAAAAGGCGCTTGAAACTTTGGGAAGATGATGACGTTTTTCATGAGGGATCTCAAAAAGAAGGTTCACAGTAGTTGAAATTGCTTCTAGCTTGACAAAGAGAAGAGAGAATTTGGGATCTTGCAGATGTTTTAGAATACTTAAAGGTTAATGTGGTAGATACCTCTTGATGCTAAGATTTTCCCCTCTTCTTTGTTAATAGAATCTCAATTTCATTGTGTATGATAATGTGCCCAGATATAAAAATTCTCTTTTTAACCATTTTAGCTAAAGCCAATGAGATTTAAGCAAAAATCATTGGGCAGAACTTTAAAGAAAGCCCCTTGAAAAATCAGCAGACTTTGTGGATATAAGTATTTTTTTCTTCCTCCTCTGTCCACTCTTAACTCCTTCCAGTAGCCTCAGCCTCCATCAGCAACCATGAGGAAAAGACAATGACTTTGGATCTAATGTTGTTGAAATATCGAATTTACACCAAGCTTTATACCGGGCTTCTCATTTTGTTAAAAAGCAATCCCACGTGCAGATGACACCACCCTTATGGCAGAAAGTGAAGAAGAACTAAAGAGCCTCTTGATGAAAGTGAAAGCTCAACATTCAGAAAACTAAGATCATGGCATCTGGTCCCATCACTTCGTGGGAAATAGATGGGGAAACAGTAGAAACAGTGGCTGACTTCATTTTTATGGGCTCCAAGATTGCTTCAGATGGTGATTGCAGCCATGAAATTAAAAGACACTTACTCCTTGGAAGGAAAGTTATGACCAGCCTAGACAGCGTATTAAAAAGCAGAGACATTACTTTGCAAACAAAGGTCCATCTAGTCAAGGCTATGGTTTTTCCAGTGGTCATGTATGGATGTGAGAGTTGGACTATAAAGAAAGCTGAGCACCTAAGAATTGATGCTTTTGAACTGTGGTATTGGAGAAGACTCTTGAGAGTCCCTTGGACTGCAAAGAGATCCAATGAGTCCATCCTAAAAGAGATCAGCCCTAGGTGTTCTTTGGAAGGAATGATGCTAAAGCTGAAACTCCAGTACTGTGGCCACCTCATGCGAAGAGTTGACTCATTGGAAAAGACTCTGATGCTGGGAGGGATTGGGGGCAGGAGGAGAAGGGGACGACAGCGGATGAGATGGCTGGATGGCATCACCGACTCGATGGACATGGGTTTGGGTGAACTTCAGGAGTTGGTGATGGACAGGGAGGCCTGGCGTGCTGTGGTTCATGGGGTTGCCAAGTATTAGAAATGACTGAGTGACTGAACTGACTGAACTGAATCCCACATTTGGACAAACCGCTGGTGACAATTTTCTGTCAAATGGAGAGAAACATAGAACCCCTAAGAGACACTAGGGAGCTATGAAGAGTGCACAGATAAATTCACTTTGACTTCAGAAGGCATAGTTTGAGCAAGTGAGTGATAGACAGTTAAGTATTTGGTCAATATAAGGAAAAATTCAGATGAGATCAGGCAGGTTCAGGGCAGTATGGCCATAGACAAGAAAAAAAAAAAATCATACTGGAGCTTTATAACAACTGAACAAGTCTGCTAACAATGTATTGACCACTCAATACAGCAGAGGCCATGGGGCAACATGTTAAATGAAGTCTTCCTCTAAAGCTGTGGATGAAAACTATGTGAGCTAATTCCTAAGGGCTATTCCTTTAAATTTTATGATACTATGGCTGAGCTTTTTTTAGACTAATTGCACTTGCCTATTTCATGTTGTGACAAGAATTTGGCCTAAGGAAGTAAAACTCTTTTACCTCAGTGTGGTGATATTTCTTCTAAAAATTATTAGGAAACTAGAAGGAACATTTCTGTGAATATAGTTTTCTAAAGGTCACATAAAACTTCCAGGTATAACAGATTCTGAAAGATGAATGATAGCCACTTTAGTGGTTATCAAATCATTTCCAAAGGACTTGTGTAGCACACAGAATGGTTTCTAAATAATATTATTCATAATGTTAATTGATAGTCCCTTCAGAATTCTAAATTCAACATTTCACAAAGCTTTACAAATGAAGGAGAATTTTTAGGTAGAGCTAAATACAGAAAAAGAAGCAAATTACCACAAAATGACTATACCTATTATCATTTGAAAGTGAAAGTGAAGTCGCTCAGTCGTGTCTGACTCTTTGCGACCCCGTGGACTGTAGCCCACCAGGCTCCTCTGTCCACGGGATTCTCCAGGCAAGAATATTGGAGTGGGTTGCCATTTCCTTCTCCAGGGGATCTTCCCTACCCAGGGATCGAACCCAGGTCTCCTGCACTGCAGGCAGACACTTTAACCTCTGAGCCACCAGGGAAGCCTTATTATCATTTAAAATTCTGTTAATATTGTCTAAGCTAAATTATCCTTTTGGGATATCCATGCCATAATTTTCAAACTATCCTTCACCTTATAATAGTAAACGTGGCCCAATGATTCTCATTTTTAATCTACAGTGTTGTCAGTCATTTCAAAGATGCTAGACATAATAACATTATGACATTCAGAGCCAGAGAGCAAGGAGTCCCTACTTGTTCTCAGTTGAAAGCAAAGAGGTTCTCAAAAGCTGTCAGCATTTCTTCTTTATGTTCTGAAAGCTGCCTGAACTTGTCAGTTAGCTTTCGTGGCACTTTTATTGAAATAATGCAAGGAAAAAAAAAAGTTATTATGGAGTTCACACTTTTAAATGTCATTCTTTTGTAATAGGCTAGAAATGTCACAAGACCATAGAATGCTGGAATCAGAAGAGTGTTATCATTAAATCCAGTACCCCTATCCTACTTAGAAGGAAGCTGGAGGGGGCCAGAGGACCTATCCAAGCCATACACCCAGTCAATAACAGAGCAGTTCTAAAAATAGCATGTGACTCTCAGCACCACTGGTCATCTTGCTCTTAATGGGCAAATGAAGAATACTAATTTTTATACAACCCTCTCTATTTTTTGGCAATAATTATAAACTCTGGTCCCTTTTTCAACTTTAAAGCATAAGATTAGAAGTAGCCATGCTGCTGCTGCTGCTGCTAAGGCACTTCAGTCGTGTCCGACTCTGTGCGACCCCATAGACGGAAGCCCACCAGACTCCCCCGTCCCTGGGATTCTCCAGGCAAGAACACTAGAGTAGGTTGCCATTTCCCTCTCCAATGCAAGAAAGTGAAAAGTGAAAGTGAAGTCGCTCAGTCGTGTCTGACTCTTAGTGACCCCATGGACTGCAGCCCACCAGGCTCCTCCATCCATGGATTTTCCAGGCAAGAGCACTGGATTGTAGTTATAGATAATAATAATTTCAATTTTATGTAGCATTTTAAGGTTCATAAGTACATTTTATAAAACATGTTTCCAATAGTTCATTTTCTTACATTGGGTGCTTTTTAAAAAACTAAAGCCCCAAAATCCATTTTATTAAAATTTTATATTTAAAATCATAGGTAAGAATAATGGAAGATTTCTCCCATTATCTTTGCTCTCCTAGTTACATAGTAACTAGATAAAGGATTTCCCAGAGAAATGGATAGAATCACTTAAGATAAAAATTTTTTTCCCCATTCTGTTCAGGGTTAACAACGAAATACGTCTGAATATCAAAATAATCATTCTTTTATCCTTTATAGTCAGGCTTATTTTGTGCAGTGGCAACATGATCAGACAAGCAGCTCTCATATGACATGTGGCAATATTAAATTCAATCTTAGCAAGCAGCTCCTCAATTTCACACTTATGGTAGCTGGATTAACCCAATTATTTTTAGGAGGTTAAGGGAAACTGCATTTGGAGAACATCATCCTTCAGAGACCAGGAGCTAGGATTTTGTTGTCTCATAAAGAATTTTATGGAGTTGAAAGGATAAGTTAGTTAGTTATTAAATTTTAGTACAAATCAGATGAAGAGTTTTGAAGGAAGTAGATATGATTCCCTAAAAATGCACTATGATCTTTTCACCTTGATCCTCAGAAATGTATGAAACTTGGAATTTTTATTTAGCATACCTGCCAGGTAAAATATTTCCAGTGTACCAGTTTCAGGCTCCTAGTTCTAAGAAAGAAGATATATACATATATATAGATACAGATATAGATATAGAGGGATATAGATAGAGAGATAGACACTCTACCATCCTTAAAAAGCCAAAACCTAACCAAAACGAGATTCAAAGTTTGTAAAGTGTAACCATTTTCATTATAGTAGATTTCAAGTTCATTAGACATTTAAAAAAATTATAACAAATTCCTTTTAAAATATATCACAGAGCCTCAACACTGATGGTAAACATATCTTTATCTTATATCTCAGATATTTTTGACTTACCAACTTCAAAAGCTCTATCTCATGTCACTCAGAAATATAATCACTTTCAGGCATGGTATTGTGGTTTTTTTAGATTGAGAAGGATGACCATACAACATGTTATTTTGACTTGCTGGAATAAGAACAACTCATAAAATCTAATTAACTAAATTCATCAGGGGTCATGGATGATATAGGTCATGGATAATTTAAAATTTATGAAAACAGAATAGGATTTAGAACCACAAAGCTTGCATTCTGCCTCTGTCATTTACTAGTGGTGTAGCCTTAGGTGATGTACTATTACTATGAATCAGGATCAGCATTTCCTATTCTGTAAAATGGGGATAATGACACTTTCTGAGGTTTTGCAAAAATTAAACCAAGTAATGAAATCATGTGATCTGTAGGAATGCCTTGTCAATATCAATTTTATATTAACATATAAAAACAAATCTGCACAGTAACTCATTACTATAAATAATCCACATGCACACCTTTTTCTTTGTGTTCTAGACTAAAATCAGTGATTCCTGCAAACATTCATG
The DNA here is from genome assembly GCF_000754665.1 of Bison bison bison. NCBI lineage: Eukaryota > Metazoa > Chordata > Mammalia > Artiodactyla > Bovidae > Bison > Bison bison. The sequence goes on along the minus strand of NW_011494736.1, from coordinate 2,499,187 downwards.
CATAATTTTCAGATACACTTCCTTTACTTTTCTTCTTAAATACAGTGGTAATGATATGCGATCAACTATATCATCCATCTAATTGTCCCAGAATAAATTTCTGAGTAGTGAATGGAATAAATCATATGGAAGGCAGTGCTATACAAAACATAATTTTCCTGTAGCAGTTAGAGAAAGATTATTTCAGTGAACTGAAAATATCAGGTTTTCCAGCAGAAATATATTTTCTCTATATTACCAGATGGAATCATGGAGGATGTTAAATTTAAAAATAGTTGCTAAATATCATCATTTTAATGTTTTCTCCCATCTAAAGTGTGTGTCCTTATTCTGAGATAACAAGTGACATTCTTCTGAATGCATTATTATACTCACTTTATTGTCATAAATGCTTAAATTATAATGATATCAATATCAATGTACAGTTTACCCCAAATGTAAGACACTACTTTCATCTACCTTTTTCTACTTGGCTCAAAAGATTTGCTTTGCCTTCACAATTGGAAATTAGGACTATGTTAATTAGGTAAGAAGGAACTTATGGAGGTAGACATGCTTTAGGGACATCAAATGTGGGTCTCAGCTGCTGTACTCCAAAAATAATTTCCTCCACTATAGGCTGTGTGTTATGTGACTTAGCTCAGTTCAGTCGCTCAGTCATGTCTGATTCTTTGCAACTCCATGGACTACAGTTATGTGACTCACGGGGTTTACTAAAAAGCGTAGTCTAAACAAGAATTTAAAGGACAGGGTGTAACTGTTAATTATCACACCCAAATCCACAACCCAAGACAATTTTATCACTGTGCTGCTGCTACTGCTGCTAAGTCGCTTCAGTCATGTCCGACTCTGTGCTACTTCTTCTTTTTTTTTTTTTTTAATTTATTTTTTTAATTTTACTTTTAAACTTTACATAATTGTTTTAGTTTTGCCAAATATCAAAATGAATCCGCCACAGGCATACATGTGTGCTACTTCTAACCAATTTCTTAGAACCTAGACTCTGCTCCATTTCTCTTGCCATCTTTCCTTTTGCTACTTCTTCTCTTCCCCCACTATCACATTCTCTTCCTTTGATTTTTAATCTTCATCATTAATGGTATTAAAATGGAATCACTCTTTTGGCTTTGCTTTATGCATAGGGATAAAGATTTATATTTCCCAATCTTAACAAAAAAGAGATGAATTAGGCCTTTCATATTTTTTAAGAAAAAATAAAAAAGGAGATGAGAGAGAAAGTAAGAGAGAGAAAAAGAGAGAGGATGTGTGTTCATTGATTTCTCTTCACTACCCTCTCTTTGAAATAGTAAACCTAATTGCATAGAAAAATTTGAGCACACTCCAGGAGACAATGATGGACAGGGAAGCCTAGCATGCTGCAGTCCATGGGGTCATAAAGAGTCTACATGACTTCGTGACTGAAAAACAGTTGCATAAAGTGCTCAAGGGGAAGTTTTCTCTCTGCTCCTCTAACACAAAGCCATGTTCCCTTAGAAATACAGTCAGCAAAAACACACACACACACACACACACACTCTGTAACTGTTTCAAATCACAAGGGAGTGATGATGAAAATGCATTTGTGCTAATGCCCAAAATATTCAAGTCAAATGTCAAATCAATCTTCAGAGGGGTTTCTTAACTAAGGAACTGATTTCTAATAGGATATTTCAGCATATTTTCCATGGCTACACTTTTATTTTCTGAATCTATTTGAAATATTACACAGCTCAAGATAATACCCTGAGCTAAAATTACAGTAATATTCTAGTTATTGAAAGACATATTAAAGATCCTCTAGTTTGTTATTAGATTCTCTACTACTCTTACAACATAGACACCTTAAAGAACAGAAGAAAATGCTATTAATTTCATGAGAAAATAAAACAGATTTTCCAGACTGAAATAATTAAAAAGAAAATTATTTCACATGAAGGTATATATATATATATATGTGTGTGTGTGTGTGTGTGTGTTTGTGTGTGTTCAGTTGAACATGAAAAATAATATTTTACCACTTGGAACTTGATAGAGAGACAGAAGATATCTACTTAAACATATACATTTTTAGGTATATATGTGAGATATATATATATGTGGATGCATTTATCTGTCTATATCTATCTATCTAGAGAGAAAAAGAGAGTTCTATCTCAGAAAGAAAAGAAAAATCTACTTGACAAGCTCTTCTTCCCCTATGGCCATGAACAGATTCCAGTTATATTTGTGATATTTTATTTTTAAATATAAAGGCCAGAATAAGGTCAGCAGGCATTTGATGATAAGCTACAACATAAAAGAAACAAAGCAAACAAAATAATAATGCATAGAAATAAAGACATTACACAGAAAGAAAATAATTCTAAAATGCACAGTTAAGATTAACACTATAGAAACATTTCTACATTCATTAAAGGGACAGTGTATTTGAGAAAAATGTATCAGAGTTGAAGAACAGCTCCTATAAATTAAAAACATGACAGCAGAAACAAAAATTAAGTAAAAATTTGAGCCAAATTTGAGAAATATTCTAGAGGTAGAACCAAACAAGCAAACAGAGATGGACTATAAAGAAGAAAAGAAAATTAGAAGTTAGAGTAGGTGGTCAAATATTTAACACAGTATAAGAAAATAGGAGCAAATAAAACACAGCAAGTTATGTTAGGAAATAAATATTTATGAACTTTTCCCTAAAGGACACAGATTTTCAGATTGAAAACACCCACTGACAGAATCCAAAACCACATTAAAAGAATAGTACATCATGACCAAGTGGGATTTATCACAGGGATGCAAAGATTCTTCAATATACGCAAATCAATCGATGTGATATGCCATATTGACAAATTGAAAGATAAAAACCAGATGATCATCTCAATAGATGCAGAGAAAGCTTTCAACAAAATCCAATACCCATTATGATAAAAACTCTCCAGAAAGTAGGCATAGAAGGAACATACCTCAGCATCATATCAGATCAGATCAGTCGCTCAGTCATGTTCAACTCTTTGCGACCCCATGAATCGCAGCACGCCAGGCCTCTCTGTCCATCACCAACTCCTGGACTTCACTGAGACTCACGTCCATTGAGTCAGTGATGCCATCCAGCCATCTCATCCTCTGTCGTCCCCTTCTCCTCTTGCCCTCAATCCCTCCCAGCATCAGAGTCTTTTCCAATGAGTCAACTCTTTGCATGAGGTGGCCAAAGTACTGGAGTTTTTGGCTCCATCCCTTCATTCTTTCTGGAGTTCTTTCTCCGCTGATCTCCAGTAGCATATTGGGCACTTAATGACCTGGGGAATTTCTCTTTCAGTATCCTATCATTTTGCCTTTTCATACTGTTCATGGGCTTCTCAAGGCAAAAATACTGAAGTGGTTTGCCATTCCCTTCTCCAGTGGACCACATTCTGTCAGATCTCTCCATCATGACCCACCCATCTTGGGTTGCCCCACGGGCATGGCTTAGTTTCATTGAGTTAGACAAGGCTGTGGTCCTAGTATGATTACCTCAGCATAATAAAGGTCATATCAACAAACCCACGGCAAACATTATTCTCAATAATGAAAAACTGAAAGCGTTTCCTCTGAGAGCAGGAACAAGACAAGGGTGCCCACTCTCAAAACTAATATCCAATATATTTTTGGAAGTCCTAGACACAACAATCAGAGAAGAAAAAGAAAAAGAATTCAGATTGGAAAAGAAGACGTAAAATTCTTTACTGTTTGCAGTTGACATGATAGTATACATAGAAAATCCTAAAATGCACCAAGAAATTACCAGAGCTAATCAGTGAATTGAGTAAGGTCACAGGATATAAAATTAATACACAGAAGTCCCTTGCATTTCCTATTCACTAACAATAAAAAGTCAGAGAAATTAAGGAAACAATCCCATTCACCATTGCAATAAAAAGAATAAAATATCTATGATTAAACCTTTCTAAAGAGACAAAAGACCTGTATGCAGAAAACCGTAAGATACTGATGAAAGAAATCAAAGACCACACAAATAGATGGAGAGATACACCATGTTTTGCACTGGAAAAATTAGTATTGTCAAAATGACCGTACTACCCAAAGCTTCCCTAGTGGATCAGTTGGTAAAGCGTCTGATTCCTAGGTTGGGAAGATCTCCTGAAGAAGGGAATGGCAACTCACTCCAGTATTCTTGCCTGGAGAATTCCATGGACAAAGGAGCCGGGCTGGCTACAGTCCATGGGATGAAAAGAGTCAGACATGACTGTGTGACTAACTGTCACTTTCTTTTCACCCAAAGTAATTGGAAAATTCAATGTAATCCCTATCAAATTACCAATGGCATTTTTCAAAGAACTATAATGAGAAAATTTCACAATTCACATGGAAACACAAAAGATTCCAAATAGCCAAAACAATTTTGAGACAGAAAAAGAGAGCTAGAGAAATCAACCTCCCTGACTTCAGCTATACTAGAAAGTTAGAGTCATCAAGAAAGTATGCTGCTGCTGCTGCTGCGGCTGCTAAGTCGCTTCAGTCATGTCTGACTCTGTGCGACCCCATAGACGGCAGCCCACCAGGCTCCCCCATCCCTGGGATTCTCCAGGCAAGATCACTGGAGTGGGTTGCCATTTCCTTCTCCAATGCATGAAAGTGAAAAGTGAAAGTGAAGTTGTTCAGTCGTGCCCGACCCTCAGCGACTCCACAGACTGCAGCCTACCAGGCTCCTCCGTCCATGGGATTTTCCAAGCAAGAGTACTGGAGTGGGGTGCCATTGCCTTCTCCGTCAAGAAAGTATAGTACTGGCACAAAAACAGAAACACAGACCAATGGAACAAGATAGAAAGCCCAGAGACAAACCCATGCATATATGGGCACTTTATTTTTGATAAAGGAGGCAAGAATATACAATGGATAAAAGGCAGCCTCTTCAATAAGTGATGCCAGGAAAACTGGAGAAGTACATGTAAAAAAAATGAAGTTATAACACTTTTAAAACCATACATAAAAGTAAGCTCAAAATGGATTAAAGACTTCAATGTAAGGAGGGAAACTATAAAGCTCTTAAGAGAAAAACATAGGCAGTACACTCTTTGACATAAACTGCAACAGCAAGATTCTCTCTGACCCACCTCCTAGATTAATGGAAATAAAAGGAAAAATAAGCAAATAGGACCTAATAAAACTGAAGATCTTTTGCACAACAAAGGAAATTATAAACAAAATGAAAAGATAACCCTCAGAATAGGAGAAAATAATTGCAAATGAACCAACTGAGAAAGGATAAATCTCCAAAATATATAAGCAGATCATACAGCTCAATATCAGAGAAAAACAATCCAATCAAAAAATGGGCAGAAAAACAAATGGACAGAAGATCTAAAACATAGAGATGGCCAATAAACACATGAAATGATGCTAAAAAAATCATTCATTATTAGAGAAATGTAGATCAAAACTACAATGAGGTACCACCTTACACCAGTCAGAATAGCCATCAACAAAAAATCTACAAATAATAAATGCTGGATAGGATGTGGAGAAAAGAGAACCCTCCTACAGTACTGGTGGGAATGTAAACTGATATAGCCATTAAGGAAAACAGTGTGGAGATTCCTTAAAAAACTAGGAATAAATCTATCATATGACCCAGAAATCCCACTACTGGGCACATACCCTGAGAAAACCACAATTCCAAAACACACATGCTGCTGTTGTTCAGTTGCCCAGTTGCATCTGACTCTTTGCAACCCCAGGGGCTGCAGCACTCCAGGCGTCCCTGTTCCTCACCATTTCCCGAAGTTTTACCAAGTTCATGTCCATTGTATCAGTAACACACCTCAATGCTCACTGCAGCAATAGTTACAATAGCCATGGAGAAGGAAATTATTACTCCATTATTCTTGCCTGGGAAATCCCATGGACAGAGGAATGTAGTGGGCTATAGTCCATGGCATTGCAAAGAGCTGGACATGACTGAGCGACTAAACAACAACAACAACAACAAGGCCATGGAAGCAACCTAGATGTCCACTGACAGTGAATGGATAAAGAACATGTGGTACATACATACAATGGACTATTCAGTTCAGTTCAGTTCAGTCGCTCAGTCATGTCCGACTCTTTGTGACCCCATGAATCGCAGCACACCAGGCCTCCCTGTCCATCACCAACTCCCGGAGTTCACTCAGACTCACGTCCATCGAGTCGGTGATGCCATCCAGCCATCTCATCCTCTGTCGTCCCCTCCTTCTCCTCCTGCCCCCAGTCCCTCCCAGCATCAGAGTCTTTTCCAATGAGTCAACTCTTCGCATGAGGTGGCCAAAGTACTGGAGTTTCAGCTTTAGCATCATTCCTTCCAAAGAAATCCCAGGGCCGATCTCCTTTAGAATGGACTGGTTGGATCTCCTTGCAGTCCAAGGGACTCTCAAGCGTCTTCTCCAACACCACAGTTCAAAAGCATCAATTCTTTGGCACTCAGCATTCTTCACAGTCCAACTCTCACATCCATACATGACCACAGGAAAAACCATAGCTTTGACTAGACAGACCTTTGTTGGCAAAGTAATGTCTCTGCTTTTCAATATGCTATCTAGGTTGGTCATAACTTTCCTTCCAAGTCAGGCATAAAAAGGAAGGGATTTGCGTGAGTCATAGAGAGGTGGATGAACCGAGAGCCTCTTGTACAGGGTGAGGTACGTTGGAAAGAGAAAAGCAAGTATCATATATGAATGCATATATATGGAATCTAGACAATGATACTGATGAACCTAGTAGAACGGACTTGTGGACACAGTGGGGGAAGGTGAAGGTACGATGAATTGAGAAAGTAGAATTGACATATATAGATTATCATGTGTAAAATAGTTAGTGGGAAGTTCCTGTTCATCACAGGGAGCCCAGCCAGGCAGTCTGTGATGATCTAGAAGGATGGGATTGGGGAGAGGAGGGAGGCTCAAGAGGGAGGGCATATACATGTAATGATGATTGATTCGAGCTGTGGTATGGCAGAAACCAACACAACTTTGTAAAGTAATTTTTACATGAATAATAGAAATAAATAAACCACACACACAATAAAAGAAACATTCACTGAGAGATGAAGGGGATATAATGGAAAAATGATCCATACCAAAGCACATCATTATATATGTATAAAATAAATATTCTAAAAGTTTCCTGGGGTAACAAGTGGCAGAATAGGTCAACCTGTAGAAAGGATGGGGAATTAAACTAATCCTAAACTTTTCAATAGGAGTACTGTAAGCTGAAAACCATTATAAAATTCGGAAGCAAAATTATTTCTAACAAAATTATACCTAGCCAAAATACTAGCCAAGAATATGGTTAAATAAAGACATCTTCAAATATGTAATGCCTCAATACTTTTGTTTCCTACACACTATTTCCCAGGAGATACTGGAGAATGTTTTCCTTCAAAATTAAGTAACCAAGCAGGAATAATTAGACCCAGGAAAAGAAGCAAGAAGAGCAAGGCAAAAGAATGATTAGGCTGATTATAAAAAGGAAATGATCAAGACAAAGAGAATGAAAGACTGACGTACTCCAAAAGGATGTCTCTAAGAAAAAAGAACGGAGTTGAGGCATCATCTATCTGTACAAATCTAGAGATTTTATAGTAGTGTTTAAAAGTTTAGAAAATAATTTATGATAATCACTTAGGAAACAAATTAAAAAACAAAGCACTTAAAAAGTCTTATAATAAATTCATATAAATAGGTTATACAGTGACTGATCTGTGACTAATGATTGCCTGATCACAAAAACACTAAATACTGATTTATTTAGAACTTAGAAATAAATGGGAAGATAGGAAGTGAAGATGGAGTGTACTGTTGGTTATGTAAAGAAGTCCAGTCATCTCTTTTCTTAAGAAGATGCTAATTCAACATTCACAAAATAGTAGCATGAAAACAGAGCTAAATGACAAATGATACAGTTAAAGTAACATAAAGTGGCTCCAATTACCAAGTGCGCTGGGGATTTAGAAAAGGTAGGATAACAAATTGCTCTCTCCTGCTTCCTCTCCCTTCCCCTTCTCACATCCCTCCTCTTTTTCTTCCTTCCTTTCTGGTGCTAGGTTTTATCATTCTATTTTCTTAATGTACAATATTAATAAAGAAAGCATTAAAGATAAACTCATATAGTATTAATTTAATGATATATCGCTATTTCATATAAATTACTGTTTTATTTTTTGAGAAATTTGGTGTTCTATCATTACAGAGTAATCATGCAAAAGGGAACAGAGAATTGGCATCAGGCACTGGTGAATATTTTACTGTTAAGATATTGAATGAAAGGCACATAGTACTTGCAAATAAGCATTTTCTAACTTGATCAAACTGAATTAGGAGTTTCATTATTTCTATCTCCATCAGTTAGTCAGTACATGGAAGGCATAAACTGGATTTCAGTTATTATCATTCAGTGTTTTTTTTACTAGCCACACTTCACATAATGAAGTTGTTTGCTGTTATTGTCATTGTTTTAATTGAACTGGGTAATCGTGGCATATTTTTCCAAGATGGTCTTGGAAAAATTCATTAATACAATTGCCTTTTTGTCCTTGGCAAAAAAAGCATGTGCTGTTTCCCTAAGGTGATTGGTTTGCAGGGTGGGGGTGGGGGGTCATTTTAGTAAGCTGGATAATTGTTAACTAATTATTGTAAATGATCTTTGTGTATTGGCAAGAATTGAATATTTAAGGGTAATGGGTTTAACTGACAGTAGGAGATCGCTATTTTGGAGTTTATACAATAACTACTAGTGTCCATTTACTGCTTGCAATAAGCGCTGGTGGACAGGATTTAAATCTGCATTTTCAATATTTTAAAACACGATTGCTTTCTTCAGTGAGAAGTGTTGAGACAGCGCAAGGAACAGACCCTGTGTATGGATGGCTTACATTTTCTTGAGTTGTTACTTAAAGGGAATTTTGCATTTGTCATAGCACTTGATACCTGGTGGGGTTTACTCTCTTCGAAGACTAGTTATCCCAAGGGTATAGTTCTATACCTGTTTAAACTACTGTGTCGAATTTGGGAGAACAAATGTGTTTTCTGTTGTGCTCTAATCTTGCACTTATCTCTTGAAGATGTGGGATTTAGGGTAACCACTATCGGCAATAAAAAGCATGTTTGCTGGACTATCACTTTGTCTTATCAATGAACTATTACTTCACTGTGCTGGGAGCACACAAGAGTAGGGCAGCAGAATATAACAGAGAGGAAACTTGAGCTTGCTTCCCACTTTTGGAAAACATTCTAAAATACTGCTACACCAGAATAACATTCAGTCCCTTTAACAGGTTAAAAGATGATAAATAGCTCAACCTCTAGGCTGCATTCATCCTTACTGGGGCAATCTTCTTTAGCTTTATTAGGGTATTTTATCTTGTTGATTTTCAAATAAGAATAAACTGACTTCCTCAGTTCAGTTCAGTTGCTCAGTTGTGTCAGACTCTTTGCGACCCCTTGGATTGCAGCATGCCAGGCCTCCCTGTCCATTACCAACTCCTGGAGCTTGCTCAAACTCATATCCATTGAGCTAGAGATCCAACATTCTCATCCTCTGTCATCCCCTTTTCCTCCCACCTTCAATCTTTTCCAACATCAGGGTCTTTTCCAATGAGTCAGTTCTTCGCATCACGTGGCCAAAGTATTAGAGTTTCAGCTTAAGCATCAGTCCTTCCAATGAATATTCAGGACTGAAATCCTTTAGGATGGACTGGTTGGATCTCCTTGCAGTCCAAGGGACTCTCAAGAGTCTTCTCCAACACCACAGTTCAAAAGCATCAATTCTTCAGTGCTCAGCTTTCTTTACCGGAGAGGGCAATGGCACCCCACTCCAGTACTCTTGCCTGGAAAATCCCCTGGAACGCTGCAGTCCATGGAGTCGCTGAGGGTCAGGCACGACTGAACAACTTTACTTTCACTTTTCACTTTCATGCATTGGAGAAGGAAATGGCAACCCACTCCAGTGATCTTGCCTGGAGAATCCCAGGAACGGCAGAGTCTGGTGGGCTGCTGTCTATGGGGTCACACAGAGTCGGACACGACTGAAGCGACTTAGCAGCAGCAGCAGCAGCAGCAGTTTTCTTTATAGTCCAACTCTCACATCCATACATGACTACTGGAAAAACCATAGCTTTGACTAGATGGACCTACTTTGTCGGCAAAGTAATGTCTCTGCTTTTAAATATACTATCTAGGTTGGTCATAGCTTTTCTTCCAAGGAGCAAGTGTCTTAATTTCATGGCTGCAGTCACCATCTGCAGTGATTTTGCAGCCCCCAGAAATAAAGTCTCTCACTCTTTCAATTGTTTCCTCATCTATTTGCCATGAAGTGATGGGACTGGATGCCAGGATCTTAGTTTTTTAAATGTTCAGTTTTAAGCCAGATTTTTCACTCTCCACTTTCACTTTCATCAAGAGGCTCTTTAGTTCTTCTCTTTCTGCCATAAGTATAATGCCATCTGCATATCTGAGGTTACTGATATTTCTCCCAGCAATCCTGATTCCAGCTTTTGCTTCATCCAGCCCAGCATTTCACATGATGTACTCTCTATATAAGTTAAATAATCAGGGTGACAATATACAGCCTTGATGTACTACTCCTTTCCAATTTGGAACCAGTCTGTTCCATGTCCTGTTCTCACTGTTGCTTCTTGACCTGCATACAGGTTTCTCAGGAGGCAGGTAAGGTGGTCTGGTATTCCCACCTCTTGAAGAATTTTCCACAGTTTGTTGTGATCCACACAGTCAAAGGATTTGGCCTAATCAATAAACCAGAAGTAGATGTTTTTCTCGGAGAAGGCAATGGCACCCCACTCCAGTACTCTTGCCTGGAAAACTCCATGGACAGAGGAGCCTGGTGGGCTGCAGTCCATGGGGTTGCTAAGAGTCGGACACGAGTGGGTGACTTCCCTTTCACTTTTCACTTTCATGCATTGGAGAAGGAAATGGCAATCCACTCCAGCCCACTCGAGTGGGCTGCCATCTATGGGGTTGCACAGAGTCGGACATGATTGAAGCGACTTAGCAATAGCACCAGCAGCAGCAGATGTTTTTCTGGAATTCTCTTGCTTTTCCAATGATCCAACAGATTTTGGCAATTTGATCTCTGGTTCCTCTGCCTTTTCTAAATCCAACTTGATCATCTGGAAGTTCACAGTTCATGTACTATTGAAGCCTCACTTGGAGAATTTTGAGCATTACTTTGCTAGTGTGTGAGATGAGTGCAATTTTGCGGTAGTTTGAACATTCTTTTGCATTGCCTTTCTTTGGGATTGGATTGAAAACTAACCTTTCCCAGTCCTGTGGGCTCTGCTGAGTTTTCCAAATTTGCTGGCATATTGAATGCAGTACTGTAACAACATCATCTTTTAGAATTTGAAATAGTTCAACTTCCTAATCCAGTGAATTAATCCGAGTTCCTATGTCAATCATTATTTCTGTAAAGAATGAAAAGTCCAAAATGCTACCATAATTACATGAAAACATAATTTGGATATTCTGAGTCATGTTATTAAAGTTGAAGGATAAGGAAGAAATGATTGTACATTAAAACTAAAAAACAAACAAAAAAACAAACAATATATATATATGTGTGTATCCAGAAAGGGAGTTACAGAATGAACCCACCAGTAGGAATCTAATAATAGGCAAAATCACCTGTTCACTTCTGTTGCTTAGTTCTAACAACCTTATGAAAACGAAACATTTTGAACTATACTTCACATGAGAATATTGTGGTTTTCACATCAAAATACATGTATTTCAGATCTCATAGTTCTTTTCCTTTGATGTGACTGTCTAAGTTAAACCCATCTGCTGGCCAGGCCAGGTTGCCCTTAGGGGCAAGTCCCACATGCCAGGCTCTCCTAGACATTGTAGGAGACCCTGGCCCCTCTAGCATTTCCCAGGTTTCCATGTCAGCTAGTGTCTGGCCCTGACATCTTTCCTCTAGGTTTCCTTATCATCCCCCACCGAGCTTTTCAGTTGTGCCTGCCTCCATAAAATTCCCTTAAGAAGTCCTTTTGTTTAAAGCACTAAAATAGATCCTCTCTAAACCCCACCACTAGACCTTGATTGATATAGCCACAGTGGTACCTGGTGTGTGTGTGTATATATATATATATATATATATTTTTTTTTTTCCCCCCTAATGTGAAGAAGGTAGAAAATGCATCATCATTTATATTACTTTCCTTCTGCCACACTCTCAAGTCAGACTTAAAACCATGAGCAATTCAATAACTGTATGTTTGTTGCAAATACTGTCTAATAAACTTGTTAGCAGGAAGGATGGCATATTGGTAAGACTGCTTCTGACCACAGACATTAGAATTCTTATAAAAATATGACATCTAATAGGACAAAGGGAAAAATCAGTAGAACAATTATTTCTGATAAAGAAGAAAATATTCTGTTTAATTATAATTTATAGCCTATGCATAATTGCAGGTTTTCAGCATAAAGATAAGGGATGATCCTTATCTTTCAGAGAATGAAAAAGAAAAATAATGTAGTAAGAGTGTTGGCAGAAGCTTAATTCTGATTTTCCTAAGAAAAATCCCTTTTCTCTTATAATTTCTTAGTTGTCCTTGACAAATGTAACCAACTTAAGATGAATCAAGCCTAAATAATTCAGCAGCATGGCCTGTCACTTTTCCTCAATTGATCTTTGTGACCTATTCCTTAGTGTAGGTTACTTTTCTCATTTTTCAAAGAGTAAGAAGAAAACGGATTCCATGTGGGTGGAATATGTCTATTAAAGCAAGCCAAGTGGAATAAAAAAATAGCAGGGAGAGGATATAAAAATGTTTAAAGGATTATTTCTCATTTTAAAAAGAGACAAATCCATCACTCACTGAGAGTAAAGTGAGATGATTGACTAGGAAAGTATTGTGGTTTGAAAATACCCTGAGCCGAGAGACTTCATAGTAGACACGAGAGATTGGAGGTATTGGGACCATTCAGTTCCTTCAAGGGGACCCCATTCTTTCACATTCTCCAGAAGAAAAATAACAGCAGTAATAACATTATGAGCATGCTCGTAGCTCTCACATTACAATGGACCATTTCAGCAGCAAGGGCTCTGCGAGAAATTAAGTTAGTGGTTCCAAAAGCATGCCTGCCCAAGAACTTACACCTGTTACAGGTCACTTTCTCAGTGGCTTCAAATTCTTTATGTCTCTCCCCTCTTCTCACCTCCTTTTCAACATGCACTAAACTGCCCAGTTTGTCTTATCATGTTTTTGTTTAGTTGCTATGTTGTATCCAACTCTTTTGTGACCCCTGGTGGATTATAGCCCATCAAGCTCCTCAGTCTATGGAATTTCCCAGGCAAGAATATTGGAGCAGGTTGCTATTTCCTTCTCCAGGGGGTCTTCTCTACCCAGGGATGGAACCCACATCTCCTGTATTGCAGGTAGGTTCTTTATTAGCTAAGCCACCAGGAAAGCCCTTGTCTTACCATAACGTAATGCTAATTATAACTGCTAAGACTTTTCCATGGGCTTTCCCTGTGGCTCAGACAGTAAAGAATCTGCCTACAATGCAGGAGACCCAGGTCTGAACTCTAGGTTGGGAAGATCCCCTAGAGAAGGGAATGGCTACCTACTTCAGTATTCGTGCCTGGAAAATTCCATGGACAGAGGAGTCAGGTAGGCTACAGTCCATGCGGTCTCAAAGAGTCAGACAGGACTGAGTGACTAACACACACACACACACACACACACACACACACACACACACGACTCTTTAATGGCTCCTGATGTTTCTACCTTTCAGTTCAGTTCAGTTCAGTTGCTCAGTCGTGTCTGACTCTTTGCGACCCCATAAATCACAGCATGCCAGGCCTCCCTGTCCATCACCACCTCCTGGAGACCACCCAAACCCATGTCCATTGTGTCAGTGATGTCATGCAACCATCTCATCCTCTGTCATCCCATTCTCCTCGTGTGCTCAATCTTTCCCAGCATCAGGGTCTTTTCCAGTCAGTCAGCTCTCCGCATCAGGTGGCCAAAGTATTGGAGTTTCAATTCAACATCTGTCCCTCCAATTAACACCCAGGACTGATCTCCTTTAGGATGGACTGGTTGGATCTCCTTGCACTCCAAGGGACTCTCAAGAGTCTTCTCCTATACTACAGTCAAATGCATAAATTCTTCTGCATTCAGCTTTCTTTATAGTCCAACTCTCACATCCATACATGACCATAGGAAAAACCATAGCCTTGACTAGATGGACCTTTGTTGGCAAAGTAATGTGTCTGCATTTTAATAAGCTCTCTAGGTTAGTCATAACTTTCCTTCCAAGGAGCAAGCATCTTTTAATTTCATGGCTACAATCACCATCTGCAGTGATTTTGGAACCCAGAAAAATAAAGTCAGTCACTATTTCCAGTTTCCCCATCTATTTCCCATGAAGTGATGGGACCAGATGCCATGATCTTAAGTTTTCTGAATGTTGAGCTTTAAGCCAACTTTTTCACTTTCAATTTCACTTTCATTAAGAGGCCTTTTAGTTCGTCTTTACTTTCTGCCATAAGGGTGGTGTTATCTGCATATCTGAGGTTCTTGCTATTTCTCCTGGCAATCTTGATTCTAGCTTCTGCTTTCTCCAGCCCAGCGTTTCTCACAATATACTCTGCATATAAGTTAAATAAGCAGGGTGACAATATACAGCCTTGATGTAGTCCTTTTCCTATTTGGAACCAGTCTGTTGTTCCATGTCCAGTTCTAACCGTTGCTTCCTGACTTGCATACAGGTTTCTCAAGAGGCAGGTCAAGTGGTCTGGTATTCCCATCTCTTGAAGAATTTTCCAAATTTATTGTGATCCACAGAGTCAAAGGCTTTGGCATAGTCAATAAAGCAGAAATAGATGTTTTTCTGGTACTCTCTTACTTTTTCAATGATCCAGCAGATGTTGGCAATTTGATATTTGGTTCCTCTGCCTTTCTAAAACCAGCTTGAACATCTAGAAGTTCACAGTTCATATATTGCTGAAGCCTGGCTTGGAGAATTTTGAGCATTACTTTACTAGTGTGTGAGATGAGTGCAATTGTGCAGTAGTTTGAGCATTCTTTGGCATTGCCTTTCTTTGGGATTGGAATGAAAACTGACCTTTTCCAGTCCTGTGGCCACTGCTGAGTTTTCCAAATTTGCTGGCATACTGAGTGCAGCACTTTCACAGCATCATCTTTTAGGTTTTGAAATAGCTCAACTGGAATTCCATCACCTCCACTAGCTTTGTTCATAGTGATGATTCCTAAGACCCACCTGACTTCACATTCCAGGATGTCCGGCTCTAGGTGAGTGTGAGTGATCACACCTTCATGATTATCTGGGTGGTGAAGATCTTTTTTGTATAGTTCTTCTGTGTATTCTTGCCACCTCTTCTTAATATCTTCTTCTTCTGTTAGGTCCATACCATTTCTGTCCTTTATTGAGCCCATCTTTGCATGAAATGTTCCCTTGGTAGCTCTAATTTTCTTGAAGAGATCTCTAGTCTTTTCCATTCTATTGTTTTCCTCTATTTCTTTGCATTGATCACTGAGGAGGCTTTCTTATTTCTCCTTACTATTCTTTGGAATTCTGCATTCAAATGGGTATGTCTTTCCTTTTCTCCTTTTCTTTTTGCTTCTCTTCTTTTTACAGCTTTTTGTAAGAAATACAGCTATTTCCACTTTTAACATGAATGCAATGGCATTTTCTTTCTTTTGGAGCAAAAGGTTTTATATGCCATAGACATTCCTTAAAATTCTAATAATAGTCAATGTTCCAAGGATTTCTGTTACATCAAGGGTCTTAAGGACTTTGCTCTTTTCTTAGTTTTACAGCCCACTCCTCTCAACATCAATCAAGTGCAGAGGTGAGAAACCACTTGCGAGATATTATTTAGGTTCTTCTTCATTAGTTTCCATGATCCTGGATCAGACAGACATTATAGCTCTATTACAACTACTGTTGCTATCCAAAATAGGGAGTTCTCACTTCACCCTACCCAGGCTGTTCTTACGATGCTCAATAATTTCACACTCTTCCTACTTCTGATTATTATTTCCCATCATGGGGACAATTTTCTATTGTCTCCTTATGTTTTTGTCAAACTCTTGCGTATATTTTACTTAGGTAACACTTCAGGTAGCACATTAGATAACACTTTTAGTAACTACTGTAGTCACCAAAGTTAAGTCATTAATTATTCTCTATTCCATTTCATGTCAAATAACAATGATAAGAGCTACCATTTACTGAACTCACAATGGGGTTCAACAAAGGTTAACAAGGCATTGTCTAAAGCTTTATTTACATGAAATCTTTCTGGCCACGTTCTCCAGTAGATTTCGCTGTTATCATTACCATATAAGAGAACCCAGGATGGCTGTTTCAACAGATTCTGAGTGCCATAGTATTCTAAAACTGGATTAAAATCCTGGTTTCTGAAGTCCAAACTTGGACTCTTACAAACTTTGATACCCGGTATAACTTGGACTCTTACAAATTTTGATACCCGGTATCTCGTGACACTTTAACCAATTCAAAGTCCGTGGGGGTGGTTACAGTGGCATGATCCTTTCCCATTGTTTTCTGTAGTGCCTATAATACTGACCCTTATGAACTTATTGGCTGATGGATTGAAGGGACATCTATCTTATTTTATAATTAACGTTTTATTGTGCCCTGGAAGTGCATTTTACCCAAAAGAAATAAATGCAAAATTTAAATAATTCAAATCCAATTAATAAATGTTTTCTATTTCAAAAACCCAAGCCTTAAGGTAGAGAAAAATATATATGTGACTGAATCATCTCTGAAAAGGAATTGTCAGTATTTTTTTCTTGGGAGGTGTCAGTAACTAGGCCCTAAAAATAAAGATTTTTCTCCCTTCTAATCCTTGATTGTTACTGTTATTATTATTAAGATTTTATCATTTTCCTATTATCAGTTGTAAATATATAAGGTAAATCCATTTCATGCATTTTTCACCTTAATCTTGGTGAAAAAACAAACAACCTACAATAAATTTCAGAATATCATTTAGTTTTCTAAATAATAGCAATTTCCACTTAATTTAAATTTAAGATTGGGTTAAATTACACATCTAATCCTTTCTGATCTCAAAGTGTTGGTCATCATCAAGGTGTCATTGGTAAGACTATACATTATTGTTGCTTCTTCCATTGGATCATTTTCTCTAAAAATGTTTTACTAGGCTTTTAATGTACCAGTGGAAATGGAAGCTGAAGAAATGAGATGGGACACAGTTCTAAAAAGAGCTATGGTCCTGTTTAAGACTGTAAGAGTGAAAT
>NW_011494736.1:2450171-2481770 GCF_000754665.1 Bison bison bison | reverse complement strand
AAGGATGCATGTTGCCAATGTTTTACATATATGAAGTAAACCTCCCATCTATTGGGCAAATCATATGAAATTTCCATATGATTCTTGGTCATCATGAAGGCATATCCTTGATAGCTATTATTTGGCTTTTTCACAAACACAGAGGTTATTTTATATACTAAGCAGTTTGACAAAATATGTTGAGTGAAAAACTGCTGTATTTGAAAACTAGATTAGAGGGAATTTGATGTTTTCGAATAAGTGGTTGTTAGATTTCAAATCATTTTCTTCAAAGCCAGCCTGAAAATCAATACAACTTAAATTTTCTTAGAAATATTCTAAGTTTTTATGACACTGAAAACAATAGTAGGACAACTGGCTGAAAAGCAGGAAACCAGCTCTATTACTTTGTAGCTTTGTGACCTTGGGTAAACCGCACAGATTTGCCACATCTTAGTCTTCTCACTTTCTGAAATTTTTTAAAGTCATAACAACCTGTAATAAATTACTTGTATAGAAAGCTATGTTGTTTTATTTAAGTTTTTTAAAGAATCTTGAATAGCCAAAACATAAAGTAAAAAAATATATAGAATGGATATTTATATTCTTATTCAAATTTTCTGAAATTAAAAGTAGAGAATTGGATTCTTCAAACTTGGAATGAAATACATCAGGATTGTAAATGAATAATAGCACAAAGCCACACACACACACACACACACACACAAGCATACACACAGTGTCTTAAAATAGGAGAAACTCTGCATCATTCTTTTGAATTAGTGTGAATGCCCTATCTTTGAGTTCATTGATTTCAAGAAAACAATAGCTGGAAAAATAATGACTATCTGCTTGAGTCCAAGCATGCCAGGAATAAGTGGCAGGTTTAACAGTTATCTGTGAAAGCTCATATTGGGCTACAACTTCTGTGTCTTTTAGTTTTCTAACATACACACAGAAATGTAACGCAGCAAAATTTTGACAGAGATAAAACATTTTCTTTTCACTTTTCATATCATGTCTTGGCACTCCTTTTAGGCAGTTACTCAATTCTCTCAGTTCCATCTCAGTCCCATAACAAATCTTGAGCTTCACTCCTTTGTTAAAATGCTTCCTAGTAAGGTATTATTTATTGAGAGTGTGCTTGTTTTCCCTATCAAGTCTCTGAAGGCACTAAGGATAGACTTTGAATGGCAGCACATTATACCCTATGATTGAAAAAGGAAAATATTTGATGTATCTCTAGTAATAAGGTATGAAACTTGAAGAAACATTTTCAAACTACCTTAACTGGGGACTAAATTTCTTGCAATCAGAATTTAGGGGTAGCGAATTTGTCATATGAGGTCTCAGTAGAGTGTACATTAGGATTCTTTTGTGTAGTAAAGAATCTGAGTCCAGTTTTAGATATTATTGAGAGCTTTTAAGCTTTATCCCTCCTTCTTGCCTTCAGTCCTACAGGTAGACAAACTCTGTAGAAACCCTAGTGCTCCCCTCTTTGCTGCTGGAAGTTCAAGCCATGTACAGAAACCTTCAGCCTGGCTGCATCCCTTAATCACACACAAAAAATAACAACAACAAAAAAACAAGCCAATTTCCCTTCCTTGTTCTTCAAGCTATTGCAGACCTTGTGAGCTACTTGCAGTACTTGCTTTCTGCAGAATGCCTCTTTCTACAAATAATAAGCCTCCTCATACCCTCTTGGGTCAACCATGGTATCACTAACCTTAAACTCAGGACAAACTTGGTTAAGGAGGGCCCATCCCGTTACTGAAGACTATCTGCAATGCCTTAGCTAGTTCTGATAAAACTGATGAAGATTTACTGGAGCATCTCATTTATTCCTCTGTAGCAGTATCTTTAAGATGAGGGAAGCACATTCCCCACTCTCAAGTGACTGACTGGGAATTTCCTAGAGAAACTCCAGTTGTTATTTTCTCTCCACTCTCCCTACTCCTCCTTCTCATTTAGCATATTCCCATCATGCCTCCATTTCATTATTTGTTTAGAGAAGCTGAACCAAATTCGTTCATACTCTGAGGTTATCTCACTCCTATTGTGGTCTCCCTGAAATCTCTGCACATATGCAAATTCAGGGGCATGTCAGACAATCTAGTGTGGGGACAACCCCTTCCATCAATGTTTTATATATCTTCCTTCCTCATACCTTATATTCAACTTCTCTTCTATTACTTAAAGTAAAAGATCAAACTTTTGATTTATTCAACATTTTAAATCTATAATACTAGCTAATGGTATATGAGAAAATAACATTTACATATGGAAAATACCTGATTTGATGCTAACTTCCCTGGTGGCTCAGATGGTAATGAGTCTGCCTGCAATGCAGGAGACCTGGGTTCGATCCCTGGCTTGGGAAGATCTCCTGGAGAAGGAAATGGCACCCCACTTCAGTATTCTTGCCTGGAAAATCCCATGGATGGAGGAGCCTGGCAGACTACAGTCCATGGTGTCACAGAGAGTTGGACATAACTGAGCAACTTCACTCAAGAGTGTGTATGTTTATAAACTTAGAAATATTAATGTATAAACTTGCAATTACACATATAAATATGCTTCTAATTTTTCCCTATACACATGTGCATATTTATATGGTTATGGATATTTATTTCATTATATATTGTTATTTTTAAACAACAGAAAACTACCCTAGATAAAAGTAATAAAATGAATGGAGCTTTGCCAAATAACCCAATGCTTATTACATTTCACCTACATGGCCTTGAAAAGCAAGGCTCACTGAAGTCATTATATGAGCCAACCTGTACAATGTACAGGTTTGTAGCATATTTACTGAACATATTAAGTCACACTTCCAGCTATGTGTGATTCACATTTTATTGTTTCAAAGCTACTCTTTTTTTTTTTTCTCCTCAGGAAAACTATTTACATGCTAAGTTATTATAAGTTCATCTATTTCTATTTTTAATTAAAAAAAAAATACCAGGGCTGTCTGTGTGTGAAAGTACCCATTTTGAGAAAAAGGATTGGATTCTTAGTAGAATTGTATTTACAATTTACAGTTGTTTATTTTAGGATTTTAGAGATTCAATAAAAAACAAGTTATTTTTGAGAAGGAGATATTTTTCCAGAGGCTGATGAGGTAACAAGAAGAATAAACAGTAGAAGAAACAGTCTACTCTAACCCTTGGCTCTCCCACACTGTGTCTCAAATTGTTAAATTGAGAGACTCTTTCCTAGGAGTATGGGTGATCCGTCTTTCCATCCATCCAATACTTATATTTGAGACACTGTGCCAGGCACATGAAAGACAAAGATGAAAAACACAATTCAATCTGTGTCCTCCTGGGCCTGGGAAGTTGAGCCTGAGATTTCCTCTTCCACTTGGACCCTGCATATGCTAACCAGCACCTAATACGAAAGGAAACCAACAAATAGGTAGGAGGTCCCTAACCTTGATTTCCAGACTCATCAGATTCTCACAGTTTAAAAGAAAGAAGTACACTGCTACATAGTAGCCATATGAACCCATGGGGTTTTCTTCCCCAGTTGAGAAGTAATGAACCTCCATCTCTCCAAAGTTTCTTCAGTTCACATCCACTTAAAGGAATAACAAACAAAACATAAGTTAGAGCAAGTGGTGCTTGTCCTCTCAAAGAACCATACTTTATAAACGCAGACTCTTCTTAGAAGCCTTTAATGACATTATATAGCTCCTGAGACAAAAACAGCACCTGCCTGTAATATGGCCCGCAAGCCACTTCCCTCTTAACTCTTTTTTAAAAAGCTATATATGAGTGTTCCTTTAAGTACTTTTACAGAAAAACTATAAATGTTAATAATGTATATCTATTTGGTAATATTAAAAGTGATGTTTTGTTGTGTTTTCTAAATATCATAAACTGCTATTCTCCAACAGTACTTTGAAAAGTTAAGGAAAAAACAAAACAAAACTTGTAATAAGTTGAATTTTATTCTCTAAAAAATATGATAAATTGATGTCCTCACCTCCAGTATCTCTGAATAGAGTCTTTGAAGATGTAATTAAGATATTTAAATTAAGATGAAGTCATGCGAGATTAATATGGGTCCTGAATCCAGTCACTGCAAAGACAGACACAGTCACACCACAGAAAGAAGACAGCCGTGTAAAGATGGAAGCAGAGACTGGAACAATGCATTGGAAACCAAAGGGACCCCTAGGATTACTGGAAATGACCAGAAGCTCGGAAGACGCAAGGCAGGACCCTCCTCTAGTAGTTGAGAGGGAGTGTGGCCCCACTGACACCTTGATTTTTAACTTCTAGCCTCTAGAACTCTGACAGAATAAATTTCTGTTGTTGTAAGCCACCTGAGTTTGTGGTACTTTGTTACAACAACATTTGAAAACTAATGTGAAGGTCTATGATAATCCTCCACAAATATCCTTCTTTAAATTAGAAACACAACTGAGTGAGGATATAGATTTAGTAGACAGAACTGGGCTTTTTGGTCTCTTTAAGACATCAGGTCTCTTACTGTGCATGTGCTGTGTATTAACCTAAAATAATTTTTTTCATTTCTTTAATGAAATTTTGACGTAAAGCCATGATGAAGAATATGGACCAAAATATCTTCTTTGTTTTCTTAGTACTACTACTGCTACATGAATAATTGCTGATGAGGGAGTTACTATCAAGAAGACATTGCCTACTTTCTTTTCTCTGTCCCCTAAATACAACTGTATGCCTGTGTGGTGTACTCTTATAACAACTAAAAGTAACTGCCTCTATTTCCATTTCCCCCCTCGGTGCTCTGAGTATAATATGAAGCCCTAGGGTGTAGACCTAGTATATTTGGTTTTAAATACTCCATGTAAGTGCATAGTCAATAGTCAATTTACATAGCATCAATTCCCTTTATAAAATACAAAGCATAAATCTGCTTTACCAGCTAGTAGATCCTGGGCTAGCCAATTGGAAAGAGATTAGACAATCCAAGGCCTGTTTGGCTGAATTCATCACTTGACAAAAGGGAGAGGTGTCAGCAGTATTTGTTGAAAGCTGAAAATTAATGCTGAGGGTAGCTTAACAAGCCCTGAGTCACCAGCTTCCCCGTTTTCAGGTGCCGCTGTTGGAAGGTGGCCCAGTACAGTAGCAGCAGCGCAGTCTCTGGAGCCAGGGGCTCCTTGTTGTCGTCTGTGCCCTTATTTTCCTCAGTTATAAAATTTTGACAATAATACTTGTGATTAACAATAATACTTGTCTTGCAAGACTAAATCTGTATAAAAGCCCAAAACAGTTTGACATTTAATAGACAGTCAATACATTGTAATTATTGTTCATACTGTTTTTGTTTTTCAAAGTGGTCATTAGGCTCCTGTTAAGATGTTCAGTTTTTTGTTTGGATTCAAATAAGGGGGGCACACTTTCTGCTTCTAACAAGCTGTTGAAACTTGAGCCAGTCATTTAAACTTTTTCTTCATCTGTGAAATGAGATAGCCTTCACAATGTATGTTTTTAATGAAAGCACAAAGGAACTGAAAAATGCATTTTTTTCCCCCTGTCATTCTGTCTTAAGAGTCATTTGGCCATCTTGGCTGATATGTTAACCACTCACATATATAACATACATAATGTTGACTCCACTAGAGTGAGTAAAGGAAACCTTTAGTTTTTACTAGCCATATCTTTTATGAGGTGAATATGCATTTTGATTGAAAGGAAGAAAATTCTATTGTCTGAGTGGGATAAAGATAAAGTGTTTGGGGAAGATGAGCAGGAAAAATAGCATATGGAATAAATATGATCCCATTAGGTACAATAATACAGGTACACACATGTGCATACATGGACACATATTTATATACATGTAACTACATTATCAGTTCAGTTCAGTCGCTCAGTCGTGTCCAGCTCTTTGCGACCCCATGAATCGCAGCACGCCAGGCCTCCCTGTCCATCACCAACTCCCGGAGTTCACTCAAACTCACATCCATTGAGTCGGTGATGCCATCCAGACATCTCATCCTCTGTCATCCTCTTCTCCTCCTGCCCCCAATCCCTCCCAGCATCAGGGTCTTTTTATAAAGATGCATAAAAAAGTGGCCATTAGGTATCCTTGGAAGTTATCTAAGTGTGATAGAACTGCAGAAGGCCTTAACTTTCTTCCTCATATTTTATATACTGTTTGAATTTGTATAATGAATATATTTTATTTATATATTCAGAAAAACGTAATACAATTACATCCTTGAGATCAGAGAAAGGTGTACACATTATACCCAAATATGCAAAAATGAGCAGCTTGAATTTTTAATTTTAATGCAGATGATACATACGTTCTCATCCATCTCCTTTGTCCCTGGACAATTGAAAGAACAGATTTGCCAGTTAAATAAATCTCAGTCTGTTTCCTTTACACTATTTTAGGGAGGGTAAATTTTCAAACATGGTATTTGTTTCAACAAGAAGCTTTTTATTGTCCTTACAGGGGTGGACCTGGTATCCCTATGCAGATCATGTTAGGCTCTTCTAGCATTTTGCAAACCTCAACAGCAATTTCTGTTAGTTGGTTATTAAATATTTGACTGATCACTGCTATCAAGTCAGTGAATGCCAACAACTTACATAAATTCTCCCCCAATGCTACTGTGAAGCTTCCATTTCATTTAAGAATTAATCTCACCCCAAACTGATGGTGTACATTTGCTAGCTCTCAGTCAGTCAGCTTAGGCTGCCCATGGAAGGTTCTCTGTGGTGGTGCTGTAGGTTCACAGGGTGTCCTGTGCCAGCCAATAGACCCAAAACTATCAAACTCCATATCTCCCATGGTGGGTCCTATTCTAAGCTGCATAAATGCTGAGGAAAACTTGTCAGTGCCCCCAGTCTTCTGGGTCTTCTCCCTGCCAAATACAGCAAACTGCTCTTCCACTGTGATCACCACGTGGGATCAAGCTGGAGTAGTACTACTACTAAAATGCAGAGCTTGCTCTGTCACTTTCTCTCTCCTTCCTAACCAGAAAGCTTCTTTCTGTCTCCTCCCTAACATCATATGGTTGTTCTACAGGAAGAGGCATTTGATACTCTCATTGCCTGGATCCCATATGGTAGAGAGGGTACTGGGAGAGAAACAGACCTCAAAAAGAAGATATATCAGAAGGTATTTTAAATACCCTGATATATTTGAAGAGATGCATATACCCCAATAATGACAGCATTATATACCATTCCCAAGACATGGAAACGACACTTGGGTGTTTTATCCATTCATCAACAGATAAATGGATAAAGACAATATGGTACATATATACAATGGAATAGTACTTAGTCATAAAAGAGAATGAAATAATGCCATTTGCAGCCATAAGGATGGTCTCGGAAGACATCATGCTAAGCAAAATAAATCACACAGAGAAAGACAAATACTATATGATTTGCTTAGATATGGAATCTAAAAAAAAAAAATACAACAAACTAGTGAATATAACAAAAACGAAGCACCTCACAGATACAGAGCAAAAGCTAGTGGTTACCAGTGAGGGGGGAGCAATATAGGGGTGGCGGAGAGGAAGTTATGAACTATTGGGTGTGAGATAGGCTCAGGTATGTATTGTACAACATGGGGGATATAGCCAATATTTTAAAATAATTGTAAATAGAAATTAGACTTTAAAAATTGTATAGGAAAAAAAAGTCTCTTTAGGAACATATCTCTGTTTTCCTACTATTAGAGGATTTTTTTCACCTTTACTCTTTGAGTTTAAAATCTATCTACATATAATTCTAATAATTCTTTAAAACATATACTAAAAGAAAAAAAATTTAAATCCCCCTCATACATCTCTTTAATAATATTTAAATTAACATTCACTGAGTACTTTCTAAGGGTCAGCTATAGAATTGATCATGATAGAGTATAATATTGAAGAATAGAATCGATGAAGTACTAGTACTTTCAGAAAGTCACTCACTGAGTAACTATGCCTGAGTTTCAGTATATTTCTTCTTCTTTTTTTTTTTTTTTTCAGAATGTTGGCAATGCTATCTGACTAGCCAGTTACTTTGGCTACATAATGTAGTGAATAAGGGCATAGATTTTGGACTCAAAATACTTAAATTCAAACTCTAATTCTCCACTTATTACCTGTGTAATTTGGGAGAAACCTATTTAATCTCTTTTTGCTTCATTTTTTTCAACTATAAAGTGGGTATTAATAGTACCAATAATAATGAAAATGCCTACAACATAAATTGTGAAATTCAGAGTAAACACTTGTACAACATTTATTACAGTGCTTGGTGTAAAATAAGTGTTCAAGAAACTGTTTTTCTGAATTGTTGGAATATTAAAGGATAAAAAATGAATATGAGATAAAGTATTGAGAGGTTTTTTTCAGACAGTAAAGAATCTGCCTGCAACGCAGGAGACTTGTGTTCAATTCCTGGGTTGGGAAGATCCCCTGGAGAAGGGAATGACAACCCATTCCAGTATTCTTGTCTGGATAATTTCATGGACAGAGGAGCCTGACGGGCTATGGTCCATGAGGGCAGAAAGAGTAGAATACGACAGAGTGATTAACACTTTCACTTTCATTAATAGTAACTGCTGATATATTTTAAAAATCTAGCTCATTATGTTGCCAGTATTAATAATACACTATCCATATCTACTTCTCCAATATTTCTGGATAAGCCAGGAAAGGCTTTTTAAGTTTATCTACACAATAGATTCACATGTCAATAATCATCGAGTAAATAATACAAACTAAAGTACAAAGATGTAAACATTACCAAAACTATAAGTCATGGCGAAATTATTTCCACCTTCAAGTTAACCCTTCAAAGTAGAAGAGAAATAAGGAAGAAAGGAAAATGTTTGGCAGAAGACATATTTCTCATAACCACAGCTACAGAGTCGCTTTGGGCAGAGTAAGCATACTTGACCAATGACATCATACCGTATGAAACACATTGGGGGTGGCTGCCTGCCCTTTCCACTACTGAATTCCAGGCCTACTGCAAAGTTGAAACAGATTAAGTAAATCAAAAAACCTTTTCTCAAAGAGAAGTGCTGATGTTCATGTACTTGGCAGAGAAACTGCCAAATATAATGCGATCCACCTGGACGTCAACACGTAAATACTTCAACCTTTTTCTTCAGCACTAATGGAAATTTTCTCAACTTTATAAAAGCAGTTCATGATAATGAGTGAGGCTGGCGGAGAAAATAACAGCTTGTCAGTATTAAAGCTGGTGCAGAACTGGGTTTATGAGACAGAAACAGAGTTACTCCAAAATTGAAATAAGCTCCGGAATCTTGCAGCACAGAAGGAATTTTTTTTTTTTTTAAACCAAACTGGTTTAAACACCTTCCCCTTGCCTTTTACAGATGAAAATGTAGGTCACTCTAATAGAGTTCCATTTATTATCTCATCTCATTCAATTTGTTATTCTCTCTCTTTCCTGCCCTTCTATGGTCCCCTTCCATTGTTAATACTTTTTAACAGAGAGAGTACTGTTAACACTGCATATTTTCATTAACATTCCATTTTTTCAATCTCTTCTGCCCATGTGTTTGCAGTTTGATGAGTGGAAAGGAGAGAAACCTAACCAACCACATGCAGCCTCCAGGCAGATGTGGAAAAGATCATACAAGATGCTTGAAAGATCAGGTGGCTCAGTGAACTAAATAACACTGTGGAAACTTAGATTGTAAAAGGGTCTTCCTTTCCTTGCTTAATTTCTGTAATTTAATCTTTCCTTAGTTTTTGTTGTTTTGGGTTGTCCAATTGGATCATCAAAACATTTTAGAAAATTACTTCAGGTATTGTAATTTATAGCAAAGTACTCTAATGATTCTATAATTTGTTAAGAAAAATAATATGGAAATGTGGCTTCCCGGGAGTGACAGAGTGGTAAAGAATCACCTGCCAATGCAAGAGACACAATAGACACATTTTCGATCCCTGGGTCGGGAAGATCCTCTGGAGTAGGAAGTGGCAATCTGCTCCAGTATTCTTGCCTGGAAGAGTCCATGGACAGAGGAGCCTAGAGGGCTGCAGTCCATGAGGTCACAAAGAATTAGATATGACTAAGCGACTGAGCACAAGCACAACAACAAACTTCAATGACTCTAGAATTTGTTAATAAAAATAATATGGAAATGGGTCATTGGTGGAGAGAAGCAGAGTTCTAATTCATTCGATCTCAATTTTTTCATCTGTTCAATGGAGAAATTCTACATACCTTAGGGTATGCATGCCTTGAAAGTTATTTGTCATGACAAAACTGAAAAAGAATAGTGATTGTTAGTTATGATTAACACAATTATACCAGAGTCTTTCATACTTATTATAGAAAATGTGTAGGTAAAATTATAAAGCTGTAGTTCAATCTGGGGCATTCACAAGAAATACTGTGCTCAGCTTCATTGTACTAAACACATACATGTGACTGATTGGTTCCATATTGTATTGGACTTTTCCAAAGGGATTAAAGTATAAGGCACAGCTTCATTCACCCAGGGTGATTAAACTCAGGCATGATGAAAAGCTCTACCTGATGACAACAGCTGTGAAGTTTTGATTAAACACCAAAACAGAAGATAAACAAAAAACATAGAGTCTTTAGATAGAATGGAAAATATTTTTCTATTAATTTATTATTATTTCTCTGGCCTTTCCTGGTGTGCATAATTTAGTAAAGTCAGAGTCACTCTTACAGTTTGGTTTGAATGGCTATCTTGGGAAATTGACCACAAAATATCCAGAGCACTTACTGAGACTTATTTTGCTTTAGAGGATCTCTGTATTATTTGGGAAAGTGAGGTTAGTTTACAATATCTCTCTATATCAATGTGTATGTGCTCAGTCACTTGGTCATGTCCAACTCTTTGCAACACCGTGGAATTTAGCCTGCCAGGCTTCTCTGTCCATGAAATTTTCCAGGCAAAAATACTGGAGTAGGTTGCCATTTCCTTCTCCAGGGAATCTTCCCTACCCAGGGATCGAACCCACATCTCCTGCATTTGAAGGCAGATTCTTTAGCACTGTGCCACCTGGGAAGCCCCATATATCAATAACTCTGCATTTATAGTTGATTCTAAAACAAAGTATGAGTTAGGGGTGTTGCTTCTGTCCATGCAGTTGAAAATCTGCATATAATTTTACAGTCAGTCCTCTGTATCTGTGGTTTGGCGTCGGGGGAATCAACCAACCAGAGACAGTGTAGTACTACATATTTGTATAGTAACACATATTTAATACATAATATATTAATACATATTTGTTGAAAAAAATCCACATATTCAATATAAACGGACCTGAGCAGTTCAAACCTGTGTTGCCATACATTATGTATATATTATATGTGACCTGTGTATTGTTAAACATACACACATAGGAGGGGTGTGTGTGTGCGTATTCAAAGAGAATACCAATATTTTGCAAGAAAAAGTATTTATTTTGGAACAACAAAAAATGATTGCCATCAACTTTCGTAGCTCCCCATTGTCTAGAGAACAAAATACTGCCTCTAGGATCAAATGTACTATGGTCTGGCTCCATCTATTGTTCCATCCTCATCTCTCACAACTCCTTATCCTCTGGTCCAGCCATACACAGTCACAAAGTACCTGTTTCACTTATCTCAGTGCTTGTGTATCTCTTTACCTGGAATCTATCTTATGCATAGAATTTAGATGTATTTCTTTTTATATTTCGAAGAAGGTGATGGCACCCCACTCCAGTACTCTTGCCTGGCAAATCCCATAGACAGAGGGGCCTGGTAGGCTGCAGTCCATGGGGTCGCTAGGAGTCGGACATAACTGAGCGACTTCATTTTCACTTTTCACTTTCATGCACTGGAGAAGGAAACGGCAACCCACTCCAGTATTCTTGCCTGGAGAATCCCAGGGATGGCGGAGTGGTACTTCTCTTTCCCAAAACCTTACATCCAAAAATTTGATCATCTTCTATGCACTTTTCAAAATTTAGTCCAAACTTCATTTGGAAATATAAGGTATCCAGAATAGTCAAAACAAGGACAAAGCTAAAGGACTGATACAAAGTACAAAACCTACAGTAATCAAGAGAGCATGGTATTGACACAAGCAGAGACACATAGTTCAACACATGCACAATTGAGAATACATACAAACACCCTTATATTTCTGCATAATTTATTATCAACAAGGATGCCAAGACATTCCACAGGTAAAACAGTCCTCAACAAACTGTAGTGAAAAACTGGATATACACATAAGAATAAATGTGGACCCCTAAATCACACCAATTCCAAAATTAACCCCAAATTAATCAGAGACCTGAATGTGACAGCTAAAACTGTAACACTCTTAAGAAGAAAACTTGGGTGTTTATCTTCATACCCTTGAACTAGGCAATCGTTTCTTAGATATGGCACTAAAAGCATAGTAGTCAAAGAGGGAAAAAACATAAATTGGATTCCATCAAAAGTAAATTTTTGTGCAAAGGACACTATTAAGACAGTGAAAAAATGTACAGAATAGGAAAAAGCATTTGTAAATCAAATACTGATAAAGAATTCATACCAATTGCCAGTGAAAAAAAATGTATATAGAAAAAAAAATAGAAAACTAGGCCTGCCCACTCTGGATCTTTAGCTTTTTGAATAAGGACTCTTCTTTCACCTCCATGCGCTTCATATATCATATTCACTTGAGCAATGGTTATAAAGGATGGCACTCTCAGGGCATATAAATACATCTTGAAAAAAGGAAGAATCCATGATCATGGATATTTGTACTTTTTCTTTACTTCAGCAGTCCCAAAAGTTGGCTGACAAGCATCTTGAACAGTGTGACTGAGCTTGGTTCCATAATCCAAGGGCCACTTAAAGAAACTAAACTAGCACAATGCTACTCCTAATCTCCCTGCCTAGATTGCCTCCTTTATGTAGAACTAAGACAGAATTGTTCACCTGTTCTAGGTCGTAAAAGGAATTCCTTGAGTAAGAGAAGGTCAAAATACCAGCGTTCATTACCCCAGACACTGAGAACTGCTTTATCATAAGAGAGAAATAAGCACAGCATACATTTAGATTCTGCACAGCTCACTTATCCATGGCCTTGTTCATCATTTTAATATAAGTCACCTGGCTATCCCTGCACTGAAAAGTGTGCCCTAAGAGTCATCATAATCTACCCTATTATATTCAAATGCAATGTACAGTAATCCTAATTATATCTTATTTGTAACAGGATAGGCTTAATATTTTAGGCTGTCATATTTACAAATTTTACTGCATTTCTCCTATGTCTTATAATGAATTACCTGAAAGAAAGTGAAAGTGTTGGTTGCTCAGTTGTGTACAACTCTTTGAGACCCCATGAACTGTAGCCCGTCAGTTTCCTTTGCCCATGGACTTCTCCAGGCAAGAATACTGGAGTGGGTTGCCATTTCCTTCTCCAGGGGATCTTCCTGACACAGGGATCAAACCTTGGTGTCCTGCATTGCAGGTGAATTCTTTACTATCTGAGCCACCAGGGAAGCCCAATGAACTGCGTATTACATGGTAATACATATTTTGAATTGTATTTACCAAAAATGATCTCTATCTTATGGTTTGTTCTAGTTTAGAGAAAGTAAAAGAATTAGAGATTTAGCAGGGATTGTGTAACATCATATGCCACAAATTTGAAACTCACAAAAAGCTAAACATAATTGTCTACTAATTTAATTAAATACTTAAATAGTGATGTGCTGGGGTTACAGTTCTTTCAGAAAATGATATAACTCTTTGATCAAACATCATGTCAGTGTCCATATTTTAACATTTCCTTATTAGTTCTGAAATCTTTTCCCCCAAGAGATTGTTATCCCTGAAATTATATTATTCTTTTACTTCTGGACATAGAGTCTAACCAGATAGGCAGTAGATACATACCTCCAGAAAGAAAGTCTTAATCTGGTTTCCATTCGTCTATGAGAAATTATCTAAAAATATTTTTTCAAAGCGATTCATAAATCTTCTAAAATTATTATATTTTTAAATTATGTTATTATTTACAATTTTTTGGAAAGAGGATAGTATAACTCTCAGAGCTGTCATCAATCATCTCATATAATTATTGTCACATATATCATGCCCATTCCCATTAATAATATTCACTCTTTTACTCAAGAACAGCATGTGCACAGCATAAAGCTATACACAATGAGGGATTAAAGGCAAATGTAAGTTATTGTTTAGAGATTCAGGTATGCGATCATGCAACTGAAGAAATGAGTCCGTTGCTCTCTCATTTTTATATGGAACAGAGTGCATTCCTGACCTCTAAGATTCTTTCCCGTGTGAGAAATCTAAATTTGCGATTCATTATTCACATGTACCAGTGAAGATAAAAACAAAAAAAGAGAAAAAATAAACAACACAGAACCTCTGCACCTTTTCACATAACACTCAGCCAACTGAACCTGACATTTCCAAGCTGGAAGATACCTCAGTCCAACCCCCTCAGTTCACACAGCCTCTCTATCTTTTGATTAGTGACTATAGTCAATGTGTGATGTGGCTGTCACTATTTGCAACATTGACTCTGAGATTTAACTTCATTCTCCTGAAGTGTGCAGAACAATGGCTTTGAAATGTATGCCAGCTCAGCCTGCCAGCACAACCATGCCCCAATGCCTCCGGGTCCCTCTGTATTGCCCGGGGCTCTCCTCGAGGCTCTGTGTCAGTGAATCTTTCAAACTCCTCCTGCCCTCTTTCTAGTCACCAGGCTTCCAATCTGTACAACACCAACACAGTTCTGGGCTGCCTTCCCTCCCCTCTGTGCATCACCTTGTCTAGTGTATCTGAGGTAATGACTCAGATTCTTCCACCAAACCCCCTCTTCACCTCGGTTGACTTGACAGTACCCTGAAATCTCAGCCCCAGAGCAGTTATAAGATGGATCTGAAATTTATCTAAGGGGAAGCCAAAAAGCCTTATACTCCTGTCCATGTTTTAGTGCTTGGGATTTACCTGGTACCTAAAATTCTTCATATCATTAATAGTTCTAGGAACTCAGTCTCTTTCCCCCTGCCCACCCATTTCTCTGCCTCTCCTAAATTGATAACCTGCCCAGTACCTCTGTTCTTATAGAACAGGGGCTCTATTATGATTTTTAATTTCTTCATGGGACTGGACTTTTTGGCAGAACCCCAATCCTGAGGTTCCCCAACTTCCAAGCTCCCTTTCTGCATACCTGCCCATAGGATTCCATATAGAGCTGTTGCCTTTACCAGGCTTTGAAAGAAAGCTTAGAATCACAAACAAAAAAAGGACAACATGAAAAATTTAAGATTAATCATCACTAGCTTAAAAATGAACCAGGTCTTTCCCATCACAGGACTTTCTTTCAAGTGTCCTCCCTTAGGGTTAGCTGAACACAGGCTGTCCCGCCCTTCTTTCTTTTAAGAATGTTTCTTCCTTCTGTAACTCCCAACATAGAATCACACTTCTCACATACCTTTGTGAATCCAAAAACTCATTATATGTGTTACAAGTGCAGGGGCAGTGAAAGGCCAGTTTTGTTTAGAACTGGAATAGCTTTTAGGCAGGATTCTACACCCTTCTCTCATAAGGGCTAAGGTCAAGGCTGGGGTACTAGGCTCTTCCCAGTTATATGAATTTATTCAAGTGATAACATTATCAAGTCATAAGCTGAAAAATGTTCAGTTCAATTCAGTTGCTCAGTTGTGTCAGACTCTTTGTGACCCCATGGACTGCAGCATACCAGGCTTCCCTGTCCATCACCATCTCCTGGAGCTTACTGAAACTCAGGTCCATTGAATTAGTGATGTCATCCAAACATCTCATCCTCCGCCATCCCCTTCTCCTTCTGCCTTCAGTCTTTCCCAACATAAGGATCTTTTCCAAGGAGTCAGTTCTTCGCATCACATGGCCAAAGAGTTTCAGTTTCAACATCAGTCCTTCCAATGAATATTCAGGACTGATTTCCTTTAGGATGGACTGGTTGATCTCCTTGCTGTCCAATGGATTCTCAAGAGTCTTCTCCAACACCACAGTTCAAAAGCATCAATTCTTCGCTCTTAGCTTTCTTTATAGTCCAACTCTCATATCCGTACATGACTACTGGAAAAACCATAGCTTTGACTAGACAGACCTTTGTTGGCAAAATAATGTCTCTGCTTTTTAATATGCTCCCTAGGTTGGTCATAACTTTTCTTCCAAGGAGCAAATGTCCTTTAATTTCATGGCTGCAGTCACCATCTGCAGTGATTTTGGAGCCCAGAAAAATAAACTTTGTCACTGTTTTACCATCTATTTGCCATGAAGTGATGGGACTGGATGCCACGATCTTAGTTTTCTGAATGCTGAGCTTTCAGCCAACTTTTTCACTCTCCTTTTTTACTTTATTCAAGAGGCTCTTAAGTTCCTCTTCACATTCTGCCATAAGGGTGGTGTCGTCTGCATATCTGAGGTTATTCATATTTGTCCTGGCAATCCTGATTCCAGCTTGTGCTTCATCCAGCCTGGCATTTTGCATGATATACTCTGCATGTAAGTTAAACAAGCCAGGTGAAAATATACTGCCTTGACGTACTCCTTTCCCAATTTGGAACCAGTCTGTTGTTCCATATCCATTTCTAACTGTTGCTTCTTGACCTGCATACAAATTTCTCAGGAGGTGGGTCAGGTATTCCCATATCTTGAAGAATTTTCCAGTTTGTTGTGATCCACACAGTCAAAGGCTTTGGCATAGTCAATAAAGCAGAAGTAGATGTTTTTCTGGAACTCTAGCGCTTTTTTGATGTTTGCAATTTGATCTCTGGTTGCTCTGCCTTTTCTAAATCCAGCTTGAATTGCAAGTTCACAGTTCAGGTACTGTTGAAGTCTGGCTTGGAGAATTTCAAGCATTACTTTGCTAGCATGTGAGATGAGTGCAATTGCTGAAAAAAGTAACTTACATCTAATTAGGAACAGAGACTAATGAGCTACTGTAATAGATGTTGAATTCTGCATTTTTTGTTTATCTTCTTGAAGATGACAACAATTGTGGCATGTGGAAATTGTATCTCTTACCTCTGTTCATTTTTCATGATATAATCAAAAAAGATTTTTCTCAACTTCCCCTTGTATTGCTAGGGTTGCAATAACAAAATATCATAGACTGAGTGACTTAAACAGCAGAAGGTTATATATTCTCATGGTTTTATAGGCTAGAAGTTGAAGATCAAGGTATCTGCAGGGTTGATTTCTTCAGAGCCTTCTCTCCTTAGCTTGTCGATGGCCATCTGCTTCCTGTGTCTTCTGTGCTTGTTTGTGTCCTATCTCCTCTTTTTAGAAGAACATGAAGCATATTGCATTTGGGTCCACCCTAGTACCCTCATTATAACTTAGTTACCCCTTTGAAGACCCACTCTCTAAATACATTCTGAAGTACTATATCTTACTAGGAGTTAGTACTTCATCATAAGAATTTGGGGGGTGGGGATATGTTTCAGGCTGTAACACCTCTCAACTAACTAACTAAATATATATACACACACACACACACACACACATATATATATAAATATATATATATCTCTCACCTGGATTCTATCATCAAGTATATTGGAAAATCTCAGTTTTAATCTAAATAGTCATCATTTTTTAAAAAAGCATGCATGCTTAGTTGTGTCCAACTCTGTAACTCTGTGGACTCTAGCCCACCAAGCTCCTTTGTCCATGAAATTTTCCAGGTAAGAATACCAGAGTGGGTTGCCATTTCCTACTCCAGATCTTTCTGACCCAGGGATCGAACCCACATCGCTTGCATCTCTTGTGTTGGCAAACAGATTCTTTACCACAGCACCACCTGGGAAACCCAAGGTCATCATGACACCCAGTAAATACCTGTTGCCTTACATAGTTATTCATAGCAACCCCTTTTATTCTCATAGACCCTGGTTGGTCTATGTATGATATAATTACCCTGAGTCTAAAGAAAGTTTCTTGGTTTTATCCAGTTTTCACTAGTATACTAGAAGCATCCTAGGAAAACCAGTATCACTAAGGTTACTAAATAGTGAACTGGCCTGTGCTTACTTGATTTAATACTCATCAAAGCTTTCTCTGAATATTTAAATGACTAAGACTTCACAGAGATACCATGGTAGCAACTCAAGTATGTTCATAGATCAGATGAATATGTCAATAAGATATGTTCTGAAATAATTGCCTTAAAAAACACATTATCTTTTTAGACTATTGCATGAAAATGTATACATCTGGATTATCTTAAAAACTGTCACTTGATCATTTCTCCCAAGATAAAATTGCATTTTCTATTTTGTCACTGAAATGGGAAAAAATCACCTGAGGGACTGGTTAGAGAAGAATGTTTACAAGTTTTGTTCGAATTTGTGTTTTAAAAAACAGATTTTTTAATGTGGTTAGCAATGAACCAGAACATATCATGCTGAGTAAAAGCTTAGTTGGGATACACTGATTTTCCCAGCTCTAGACTATACCAAAAATTCAATTGCAAATCTAATTACAACTTTAATTGTTAAACAATCAGCCAGACTATTTTTGTGTTGCTTGTTGTTTTGTATCCTGCTGACTCATAAGCAGGTGTAGCTGCAGGTGTTAACTTTGCCATCACAGGTCACATAATCAGCCCTGCCCTTTCCTACTTTCTGTATTCCTTTTTACACTGTATCCTAAGCTACAAAGTCTGCAAAAGCTGAGATACAAGCCATACATCTCCAGGTAAGAACATAAAACTGAGGAAGGATTTGTGGCAGGAAGGGGAAGGGGTAGGTGCTTCAGGCCAGTGATTCCACTGAAGATTTGACTAAATACTAGTCTTGCCAGATGCTCCTCTCAAAAATGATCTACATGGTCAAATACATTTTAGAAACTTTCTTGACTAGAGCATTTTTGGAATTTTGTAAAACATATTACAATAACAGTAGGTTTAAAAGTTTTATAGTAAAAAAAAAAAACTGAGTAGCTTAACCCTCCATTTTCTTAACATTTACTAAGTATACTTTTTTAATATTATCAAGTCCAAAGCCTGAGGAATTAATGAGAAGGGTAGGGAGAAAAGAGAAGAAAGGCTTGCAGGAACTCCTATGCTTAATAGGAAGCTATGAGGGTATTCCGTAATCCTATAGGGGTGTAAGCCCATAAGTCACAATCTTTGTGGATATACAGGTGGTATTGCTTCATGTTACTCAGGTATCTAGAAAAGAAGGATCATTACCTGACTTATTT
This sequence comes from Bison bison bison, assembly GCF_000754665.1. Taxonomy (NCBI): domain Eukaryota; kingdom Metazoa; phylum Chordata; class Mammalia; order Artiodactyla; family Bovidae; genus Bison; species Bison bison. Next base: position 2,462,580 of record NW_011494736.1, on the reverse strand, counting down.
CCACCAGACAGAGCTAGTTTTACATGCAAAAGAGGTTCCAAAGTCAGGTTTTTAAGCAGTCCACATTTATACTCCTCAAAAGTCTGACACTGAGAAGGTTATCTCTCAGAAAAACATAATATTCCAAAGATTTAATTTTTCAATTCTCACTGAAAAATTTAGGGCCAAGTGGCTGTTGATAGGCAAAACACAAGTAGAGCACATTTTTTTTCATCCAAGATGCATCCTTCAAATGAAATCATATGGGACTGAAATTTACAACGCCAGCAGTTTGAAGCAAATGCAATAACACTTTAAAGTAGCATTACAAGATTTATTTTTACATACTTAAAATTCAAAAACTCTTCAGAGAATACTGGAAGTAGAAAATGTTTACTTTAGGAGCACTCAACTATGTTTTGGTTCAACACTAAACCATAAAAGAATTCATGAAGCATCCCCAACATGTGGTTCTTAGAGTCTGCTTTGTAAATAGATTTTAAATAATTCAAGTGGTAAAAAAGACAAACAATCTTCAATCTTCAAGATTATATACAGAAACAGTCTCATGGATGATCTAAAACAGAAGATAACCACCAGACTTCGTATAAAATCACATTGTTTTAGCAATTTACTCTGTAGTGTTCATCCAGTAGGCTGCTCCTTAATGATGGAAGTCCTTTATAATAGCCACATGTGGCTACCGAGCATGTGAGATAAAAACACTATGACTACATTTTATGTTTTATTTAATTTTAATTAGTTTAATTTAAAATTAAATGGCCATACAGGGCTATTGGCTGCTATAATATGCAGTGTAGCTCTAGTGCTTCTAACTCATGACCACGAATGGAATTAAAGCCAGATTTCTGTGGTGGACATAGTAATGTCCTCTCCAGATGTTCCATGGTAATGTTCCATCCTGTCAAGGAACATTCTGTCAACCTGCTGCTATGAGGGCTATGAACATACAGCCACCAGCTGTTAAGACTTCGAAGTTGTCCTTAGTCACAGGAATCACTTTGCCAAGTGGAATACCATTCTTGGGGAAGCATACACATCCAAAGACTGATTTCAAAAGAGGCATATGGGTCTGTGCATTTGATCCACTAATGGTCAGTCCTGATAGACCATCTATTCCCAGTGGTGGCACTACTGTTCAGTCCACATTCCCCTCAGCCCCATCCCCCTTGCACTTCCCCTCTTTCCCACAAGTGTTCATCTCTAGTAACTATTCTGCCACACACATAAATGCTCTGTCAGTACCTGCTTCTGGAGAGCCCAACCATTGGCAATCCCTAAGAATCAATACAAATTTTTAGAATAACAGCTAAATTTAAAAAAAAAAAATAGTACCTCTAGTTTACTTTCTCCACTTTTAGTCAAAATAGTCACTTGAAGTCCTTTCCAAAGAAATTAGGCAAGAAAGATAAATCAAAGAATCTGGATCAGAGAGAAAGAAGTAAAAGTGTCTCTATTACAGATGTGTACTGTGCTAAGTCACTTCAGTCATGTCTGACTTTTTTCTATCCCATGGATTGTAGCCCTCCAGGCTCCTCTGTTCAAGGGATTTCCCAGGCAAGAATACTGGAATGGGTTGCCATTTCCTTCTCCAAGGAATCTTCCTGACCCAGGGATCAAGTCCATGTCTTCTGCATTGGAAGGCATGTTCTTTACTGCCGAGCCACCAGGGAAGGCCTGTTGCAGATCATATGATATATCTATATCTATCCCTTAAAACTTCTCCAAAATACTCTTACAATAACTAAAGTTATTCAATAAAGTTATAGAATACAAAATGAATACTGAAAAATCAGTTGTGTTTCTACACACTACCAATAAACTACTGGAAAGAAAAATTTCATTTATAAAGCTTCAAAAATAAAATAAACACTTAGAAATAAAGATCTATATTCTGAAAGCTATCAGGCACTGATAAAAGGAATGGAAAGAAATATAAAAAGATACAAATCAATAAAAAGTTAACCCACTTTCTTGGATTAGAATAATTAGTATTGCTAAAATATCCACAATACCCAAAGCAATCTACAGATTCAGTGCAATCCCTGTAAAAATTCCTATAAAAATTCTAATGGCATTTTTTCACAGAAATAGAAGAAAGAACAGTAAAATTTGCATGGTACCACAAATAATCCCAAATAATCAAAGCAATCTTTTATAAAGAAAAGCAATCCTGGAGGTATCATATGCTCTGATTTCAAACTATACTACAAAGCCATAATAATCAATACAGTATGATACTGGCATAAAATTAGATACTTAAATCAATGGGACAGAATAGAGAATCCAGAAATAAGCACACATTTATAAAGTCAATTTATAACAATGGAGCCAAGAATAACAATGGGGGAAGGGTAGTCTTCCCAATAAGTCCTGCTGGGAAAATTAGATATCCATATACAAAAGAATGAAACTGGACTTTTGCTATAAGCACCACCCACAAAAGTTAACTGAAAATTTTAAAAAAAACTTGAACACAAGACATGAAAATGTACAACAGTTAGAAGAACACATAGCAGGTAAATCTCTTTACAATGGTCTTTGCACTGATTTTTCAGATTTGACACTGAAAGCAAAGGCAATGCAAACAAAAATAAAGAAATGGAAGTACATCAAATTAAAAAGCCTTGCACAGCAAAAGAAATCTGTCAACTAATGAAAAGGCTATGTATTGAATAGGAGAAATATTTAAAAACATATTGGTGAGGGACAGGGAAGCCTGGCATGCTGTGATTCATGGGGTCGCAAAGAGTCGGACACGACTGAGCGACTGATCTGATCTGATCTGATCTGGTAAGGAGTGAATATTCAAAATATATAAGGAACTCATACAATTCAACAGAAAATAAAAAAAAAGTCTGACTAAAAATGATAGAGGACATCAAGAGACACTTTTCTAAAGAAGACAGACATGAGATCAATAGGTATAGGGCAAGATGCTCAGCATCATTAATTATTAGGGAAATGTAAATCAAAACCACAAATATGATATCATCTCATACCTGCTAGAATGGCTATTATAAAAAAAAAATAAATGTGTTGATGAGGATGTGGAGAAAAGGCAACTCTCATATACTGTTAGCGCAAATGTTAACTGATTCAGCCACTATAAGAAACAATATGGAGGCCCCTAAAAAATTAAAAATACGATGAGCATCTGACACAGCAATCTCACTTCTGTACATATATCACAAGGCAACAAAGCACTATTTTGAAAAGAGATTTCTATTCCTATGCTCATTGCAGCAATATTTATAATAGTCAAATTACAGAAACCACCTAAGTTTCAGTATAGATAAATTGATAATAAGTAGTGTTGAGGGGGGAAAAAAAAAAGACTGCTATTGTTTTTATGTTCCCTTAATTATTCAGTATTGAATGCAAAACTAGACTATATCGACCTTTATAATTTCACACATAACATTAGTTATATTAATGATATTTTCTCTAAAAAATGTTTAATTTTGTCAGTAGGAAAAATCTCTTCATACCATAGTTTATAGACTCTGACCACAGCAGATAAAAAAAGCATGAACATTGGCTGGAAAGGGTGAACTTAAGTGTTATGATCAGCATGGTATATTATTTCTCAGGTTTACTTCTATTCTTTTATATCCTCTATGCTCAGCTATTAAGTTCCTTGAAAAGGTGGGTTGTACTCATGATAGTAACAACAATTTGAATCTTTGAGAAACCTAATATGATGCTTCTATTTTACAATTTAAAGCTATCAACTATAAAGTCTAATAAAGTTCATAAAATGACAAGTTGTGAATATATTCCTCTAAAATAATTCACATATATTAATGGTTGAAAAATAAAACTTAGGGTCTTTTGTTCTTGTTGTTGTTGTTGATCGTCCTTACTTTCTTTGTTTAGTTGATTCATTGTTCAATTTATTTAGTTTATAATATGCAATTTCCATTTTTATAGGTAAGTGTACAAAACTACTCTGGAAGACAACTGCCAACTGCAAACAATTTAATCTAAGTTTGTTCTGAGGTTATATTGATACAGTCTAAACCTATAGATAAGTTTTATAATTTTACTATCATATTTTATATTTCAACTTCAACTTACCCCTCCCAAGCATATGTTGAATGTGTCAGGAAAACAAAGACAAACTTTGTTGATCATTAAATTTGAATCATAGATCTGATATCACACCAAACTGCAAATATCATTTGCCTAAGTTTAATAGCTGATGCCAAATTATACAGTGGAATTCCCATTATGTTAGAAGTTAGATAACCTTGGATTTAAAGGTGATTATGTTAGTCAAATCATTGATTGAGGCCAAGTTTCTCTAAGGATCAGTTTATTTGCCTATCAAGTTGGGCCAGTAAAAGCTGTCCTGTTGAAAGACACTGTAAAGAATAAGTACCAAAAACATATCAAACTAATTCAATCACTGTTTCAATTAACTTCTTATATGCACTGTAACAGAAACATATTTGTAAATTATTTTTTAAAGCAGTGGACTGTATTATCCTCTTAGAATCACCAATTTTTGTGAAAACTGATTTTTAAAGCAAAAAGACAAAAAAACCTGATTGTCTGTATTGACAGAATGTGTGTTAATTTAAAATAGAAAGTTCTGAGTACAATAATAAGTAAAGAACATTCTGAGCATTACACGGTAGACTAATTTCCTAAGAATAATAATCAATCGAAAATGTCTCTTAAAACTATAATCTTAGACTTTTCGACAAACAGTTGGAAATTTTCAATTTTTTTGGAACCAAGAAATCCATGGAAACTTATATTACCATTATATTAAATAAACTTTAGATTTTTTTAAAGGAGTAGCTTGAATTTAAATAGTCTATTTTTTCAACATGTTGCAAATTAAACTTCTTAAAAAAATTCACATTGTTTAATAATGAGCCACTCTTTGAGTGGATCTAAGAATCAAGCTGAATAATATGTCATGTTAAATAGGAAGACTTTAGGAAATGTACAAGAACCACCAGTCACAGTAAAATAGTAAGAATACAGACACTTTTATTTTTTGCCAACTAAGTGACAAGGCATTTTATGCTGTGAATATCTAACACTCTGCTTTGACAACTAGGCACATATTTATATTTTTGCTTTTCTGGTTCAACATTGTCTCAGTTGATTTAGTGCCAACTCAAGTCAGTCTTTCAACATTTGTCCAGGTAACTGGACCAAGAACATCTGGTGAAGACTTGTCACGAATTACAGTGATATTCTTTATTCTTTGAATGGTTTTGGTCGGCAGAGGTGATGTTGAGCAGAGAGCAGGTAAACAACACACAGATCCACTGAATTGTAACACTGGGAATATTAAATAAACTGTGTGGTTTGATATACTTCACTAGAGTAAAATGACTGAAACGATTTTCCTCTCCAGAATTTAAAACAAAAAGAAAAGCAAAACAGGATTATAACTAATAGAGAACATGGCACAGATATAAAGCTTTAAATCAGGATAGATTTTAGGAAATAAGGTGTAAGGAGAACCAAGTCTAAGTCCAGATAAAAAGAAGTATCTTGTGTTTCAATTAAGTAGTAGTCCAGAGATTAACCAGGCAGTTATCTGGAGATGATAATAAATTTAAAATCAACTTTATGGCTTACAGAGTTTTCAGAAGCTACATTGTTAAGGGAAATAATATGGAAAGAAAACAGATTTCTAATTCTTAATACTATTTCTAGTCTTTCAGATGTCAGATAATCTTAATACTTAGAAATCGGGATAGGATTTTCTTTTCTTTCTTTCAACATAATGAAAATGGAATACTCCTTAATGATATCAATTTCTCACTTCTCTATTTTAAAGCTCACCCCATAGCTTTTTGATTCCCTCCATTTCAAGCCAAACCTTATGCCCCCAATTAATGATTTTAAGACAAGCACATTTTTTATTATAACTAACCACAGATATTATAAAAATAACCAGTTACTGTAAATGTCAGTTCTTTTGCCTCATTTATCTGAGTCCCTAGATAATGTGATCAAGTTTCTTTTGCCTCAATTTTGAGAATAAAACTGTGCTACTTATACCCTAAAGCCTCTTAGAATTTTAAAAGTATATAGTTTTAGGGAATGAACTTTGCTTGAATTACAGTTTAATGCATTAAAACACTCCTGACAAGTTGGTGGAAGCACTTATGATAAAGTCTGATAGTTTGAACACTTAATCTTTGAAATATTTAATAAATTATCAAAGGAATTAAGAGATTATATTAGATTCTGATATCCTAATATCTTATATGTAATTTCAAAGCTGTTTGAATCAATGCAATCTCTGATATTTTGAGTGGTAAAAGAGATGTGAGAGAGTTGACAAAAGCATTTAAGGAGGAAAAACTGTATGCAAGTGCTTTTTCTTAAAAAAAAAAAAAAGGAGTTTTAATTAGGTTAGTTAAAATTAGGATAAAACCTAGGATCAGAATCATCGGACAAGCAATCAGGGACCTAGAGATTATCATAATAAGTGAAGTGAGACAGAGAAAGACTAAAATCATGTGATCTAATTTATTTGAGGAACCTAATAAAAATGATAAAATGAACTTATTTACAAAACAAAGCAGACTCACACACCTGAAGGTCAAACTTATGGTTACCAAAGGTGAAACACGGGCTGAAGTAATAAATAAGGAGATTGAGACTGACATATACACACTACTATATAAACAATAGATAACTAACAAGGACCTACTGTATAGCAAAATGACTCTACTCAATATTCTGTAATAAACCATATGAGAAGAGAATCTGAAAAAGAATGGATATATATATATATATATATATAATTCACTTTGTTGTATACTTGAAATTAACACAGCTATATAAATCAATTATACTTCAATAAAAACTTGAAAAAAAAAGAATAACTTGTTCACTCAACAAATATTTACTAATAGCCTGTTGAGTACAAATATTTGATTGAGGATCAGGAATTCATTGTTCCCCAGTCCTGACTGGTGTGGAGGCAGCAATACAAGATGATGTGAAAGAACAGTATCATGGTGCCACAAAATTTAGGTCAATAGCCACAGTGGTCCAACTCAGATGTGGTAGATAAAGGATGTAAAGGTTCTCCGGCTCAGTGACTCTCAAAATTCACTTGTATCAGAATTACTAAAAATGTGTTAGAACAGAGATAATTGGGACACTTCCTCAGAGTTTCTCTTTAATTATGAGGTACAGACCAGAATTTTGCATCCTCTTACAAACAATCTTGTGAGATACGTATTAGTGTAATGCTTTTTATTGTGAAGAGAATAAGACTCAGAGTAGTTAATTAACATGCCAAATGAAGCTAAATCCTCATTTATATTAAAAAGAATGATGAATCATCTTCTGTATTACAGGGACAAGGATTATTTTAAAGCTTTTACTCTCTTCTCTGATTCTACAATAATCAATAAATATTTGGATATGCAAAGGCTCACTGAGCAGAACTATCTTACAAGAAGGCCAAGCATTTGTTTGAACAGTCAATTTAGATTATACATTGTAGCAAAGTGCATCAACATTTTTGTTTAAAAAAAAATGTACTTAAACCTACATAAAATTGTGGCATGCTTCCCAGAAATAAAAGGGAATGAAATACTAATAACTGAAACCATAAATAAATATCACAGACATTATATTGAGCAAAAGAATCTGTACACAATAGAATATATACTTCATGTTTCCATTTATGTGAATTTTTAAAATTCTGTACCAATCTTGAGACTGGTGGTTAGCTAGGTTTGGTGATGAAGAGTTACTCTGAAGTGACCCAGAGAACTTTTGGAGATGATGGGAATGTTCTTATACTAAATAGGAATGGAAAGTACATGGCTGTATTCTTTTGCCCATTAAGATGTATCTGTTTCAATTTATAAAAATTTTATCTGAAAAAAATATGGTTATAAGGATTGTGAGGGGATATACAGACAAAACAAAAATATTAGTATAATTGATGAAACTGGTTGAGATATATGGGAGGTTCATTTTACTATTCTCTTTATTTTGTATATATTAAAAAAAGAGAGACAGAGTTCAAAATAACAATGTGGGAAGATACGTCCTCTCAGATACACATCAACTCTACAACGACATGCAGAATAACTCTTATGAAAAGGGACCTGAATACTGGGTGTACGAAGACTCCACAACAAAGTGTAAAAAGGACAGTTTTAAGATGAGTAGAGATACAATTTCATCAAGCGGAAAATAATCATTTCAGAAAACCACAATTGGGAAGAATCACAAACAAATGGATCTTTAACCCAAGAAACAGGGATCAAGCTCCATATCAACCCTCCCAACCCTGAGATCCTGCATGGGAGAAAAAAGCCCACAAAATATCTGGCTTTGAAAACCAATGAGAAGTATGTGCAAGAAAGCTACAGAACCCTCAGTTCAGTTCAGTTGCTCAGTCGTGTCTGACTCTTTGCGACCCCATGAACTGCAGCATGCCAGGTCTCTCTGTCCATCACCAACTCCTGAAGTTCACCCAAACTCACATCCATCAGGTTGGTGATGCCATCCAGCCATCTCATCCTCTGTCGTCCCCTTCTCCTCCTGCCCCCAATCCCTCCCGCATCAGAGTCTTTTCCAATGAGTCAGCTATTTGCATGAGGTGGCCAAGTATTGGAGTTTCAGCTTTAGCATCATTCCTTCCAAAGAACACCCGGAACTGATCTCCTTTAGGATGGACTGGTTGGATCTCCTTGCAGTCCAAGGGACTCTCAAGAGTCTTCTCTAACACCACAGTTCTAAAGCATCAATTCTTCGGCACTCAGCTGTCTTCACAGTCCAACTCTCACATCCATACATGACCACTGGAAAAACCATAGCCTTGACTAGATGGACCGTTGTTGGCAAAGTAATGTCTCTGCTTTTGAATATGCTATCTAGGTTGGTCATAACTTTCCTTCCAAGGAGTAAGTGTCTTTTAATTTCATGGCTGTAATCACCATCAGCAGTGATTTTGGAGCCCCCCAAAATAAAGTCTGACACTGTTTCCACTGTTTCCCCATCTATTTCCCATGAAGTGGTGGGACCAGATGCCATGATCTTTCCCATGAAGTGATGGGACCGGATGCCATGATCTTCGTTTTCTGAATGTTGAGCTTTAAGCCAACTTTTTCACTCTCCTCTTTCACTTTCATCAAGAGGCTTTTGAGTTCCTCTTCACTTTCTGCCATAAGGCTGGTGTCATCTGCATATCTGAGGTTATTGATATTTCTCTCAGTAATCTTGATTCCAGCTTGTGCTTCTTCCAGCCCAGCGTTTCTTATGATGTACTCTGCATATAAGTTAAATAAGCAGGGTGACAATATTTAGCCTTGACGTACTCCTTTTCCTATTTGGAACCAGTCTGTTGTTCCATGTCCAGTTCTAACTGTTGCTTCCTGACCTGCATACACATTTCTCAAAAGGCAGGTCAGGTGGTCTGGTGTTCCCATCTCTTTCATAATTTTGCACAGTTTATTGTGATCCACACAGTCAAAGGCCTAGGGAATGAAAAACAGAACCTAGGGAATGAAAAACCTTTTGTTAAAGGGCTTGTACACAGACTAACTTGATCTGAAAATCAGCACCAAACACATGAACTATAGGTAAAGGGGACCCACTTCCTAATCCTGAATTTTATGTCAGGGAGGAGGAAACTAGGTGGGATGCTCCCTGGGGACTGAGATACTGATGGAGACCATTTTGTGATCCCAGACTACTTTGATAATGTCAGCATTGAAAAGCAGTATTTTGGAATTCTCTCCATAAACTGTTAGAGACAGTGGGCATGTACCCACTGAGAGTCCTTTCTCTCCCAGCACCTAAGTCAGACCTCAGAAAATATCTAAGGAAGAGTCCTCTTCACTAGTGTCCCACAGAAGCCACAAGACCCTCAGCTATTGCAAGGGCAAATCCCACATAAAAGCATCCCATAGCAGCCACCACTGGGCTCCACCAAAGGAGGAAGATGCAGAGTCCACATAGGTGACACTCCTTGATATCTGGCTCTGGAGTTGTTTGTCTGAGGCAGGATTGTATGTCTGAGCCTCACAGTATATCTCATAAATAAGACCACTCCTTTAAGACTGGGAGAGATAGTTAACCTAATAAATAAAAATAGAGAATTAGACAAATTGAGGAGAAAGGGGATTATGTTCAAACTGAAAGAACAAAACGAAAATCTCAGAAAAAGAACTAAAAGCAAAAGAGGTAAGCAATCTGCTGATAAAGATTTAAAAGTAATGGTCAAGAATGATGCTTCACTGAATGTGGAAAAACAATGACTGAACAGAATGAAAGCCTCAACAAAGAGACAGAGAATATAAGAAGGTATCAAGAGAAGGTATAACAGACCAGAAGAGTTCACTAGAGGGATTAAACACTAGAGAGGACAGATCATTCAGCTGGAAGACAAAACAATGAAACTCAGTCAGAGCTGCAAAATGAAAGAAGAATTTAAAAAAAAGAAAATAGGGACTTTTGAAACAACAATGATCAGGATAATATTTATATTATTATTGGGGTCCCAGAAAGAAAAGTGAGAAAAAGAGCCAGAAATATTATTTAGGGAAATAGTGGCTGAAAATTCTCTAATCCAGGGAAGAAAACAGACATCAGGTCCAGAAAGCCTAGTTCAGTTCAGTTCAGTCACTCAGTTGTGTCCAACTCTTTGCGACCCCATGAATCACAGCACACCAGGCCTCCCTGTCCATCACCAACTCCCGAAGTTCACCCAAACTCATGTGCATCGAGTCGGTGATGCCATCCAGCCATCTCATTCTCTGTTGTCCCCCTCCTCCTCCTGCCCCCAATCCTCCCCAGCATCAGGGTCTTTTCCAATGAGTCAACTCTTTGCAGAGTTGCAAATAGCATGAATCAAAAAATATACATATGAAGATACAATTAAAATTGTAAAAGTTAAGGATAAAGAGAAACTTCTAAAAGCAGCAAGAGAACACAATTTGATGCTTACAAGGGAAATCCCATAAGAATATTTGTAGATTTTTCAGTAAGAACCTTACATGCTAGAAGGAAGTGGTGTGCTATATCCATCATGCAGAAAGAAAAAACTTCCAACCCCAAATTCTCTACCTAGCAAAGTTAACATTCAGAATTGAAGGAGAGATCAAGGCTGTACCAGCTAAGCAAAAACTAAAGGATTTCATCACCACTAAACTGGTCCTGCAAGAAATATTAAAGGGATTTCTTTAAGCTGAAAGGAAATGGCATTAGTTAATATGAAAATATATGAAAGAAAAAAAATACCTTATTGGAAAAGGTAAATATATAGCAAAGTTCATAAAATAATTGTTAATAAGGTAGATATAAGAATTACAAGAAAAAAAGTAGTAAAATTAGCTAAAATTACAATAATTAAAGGACACATAAAATAAAGATGTAAAATGTATCATCAAAAATATAAAATGTGTATGTGCTGGGGAGAGAGTAGAAAGACAAAGTTTTGAAATGTGTTTAAATTTAAGTTGCTACCAACTTAAAACAAGCAACACTCACAAGAATGTTATATGTAAATTTCACAGTAACCCAAGGAGGTCAAAAAATTATTGCAAGTATACAAAGGAAAATGAGAAAGAAATCTAAATATAACACTAAAGAAAGAATCCAATACACAAGGAAAGAGAGAAAAAGAAAAAAGATAACAGAATCACAATAAATACATGTGTGTGTGTGTGTGTGTGTGTGTGTGTGTGTGTGTGTGTATTCTTAGTCATGTCTGACTCTTTGTAACCCCAAGGACTATAGCCTGCCAGGCTCCTCTGTCCATGGGGATTTTCCAGGCAAGAATACTAGAGAGGGTCGCCATGTCCTACTCCAGGGGATTTTCCCATACCAGGGATCAAACCCAGGTTTCCCACATTGAAGGCAGATTCTTTACCATCTGAGCCAGCAGGGGAATCCAAGAATACTGGAGTGGGTAGCCTGTCCCTTCTTCAGGGGATCTTCCTGATCCAGGAATTGAACTGCAGTTTCCTGCACTGCAGATGGATTCTTTACTAGTTGAGCTACCAGGGAATCCCCAAAAAGTACATACCCATCAGCAATTACTTAAAATGCAAACAAACTAAAGGAACTAATCAAAAGATGGAGTGGAAAAATGGATAAAAAACAGGACCCATCTATTTGCTGCCAACAAAAGACTCACTTTATAAGAAAGGACACACCCAGACAGAAAATGAAGGAATGGAAAAAATATATTTCATGCACATAGAAATTAAAAGAAAACTGCAGTAGCTATTCTCATATTAGACAAAAATAGACTTTAAATAAAGACTGTAAGAAATGACGTAGAAGAGCATTACATGATAATAAAAAGGTAAATCCAGCAAAAAAAATACTGAAACCCAACAGAAGAGCAACATTCAGAAAACTAAGATATTGGCATCTGGTCCCATCACTTCATGGCAGATAG
>NW_011494736.1:2425509-2450071 GCF_000754665.1 Bison bison bison | reverse complement strand
AATGGAAACAGTGACAGACTTTATTTTTTTTTTTTTGGGGGGGGGTCCAAAATCATTGCAGATGGTGACTGCAGCCATGAAATTAAAAGACACTTGTTCCTTGGAAGAAAAGCTATAACCAATGTAGACAGCATATTAAAAAGCAGAGACATTACTTGGCTAACAAAGATCTGTGTAGTCAAACTAGCATTTTTCCAGTAGTCATGCATGGATGTGAGAGTTGGACTGTAAAGAAAGCTGAGCACCAAAGAATTGATGCCTTTGAACTGTGGTGTTGGAGAAGACTCTTGAGAGTCCCTTGGACAGCAAGGAGATCCAACCAGTCAATCCTAAGGGAAATCAGTCCTGAATATTCATTGGAGGGACTGATGATAAAGCTGAAACTCCAATACTTTGGCCACCTGATGTGAAGAACCAACTCATTGGAATAGACTCTGATGCTGAAAAAGATTGAAAGTGGGAAGAGAAAGTTATGACAGAGGATGAGATGGTTGGATGGCATCACCGACTCAATGCAAATGCATTTGAGTAAATTCTAGGAGTTGGTCATGGACAGGGAAGCCTGGCATGCTGTAGTCCATGGGGTCGCAAAGAGTCAGACACGACTGAGCAACTGAACTGAACTGAAGAGCACCAAGATACAAAAGAAAGTATTTTTGATCTTAAAGGGAAAATTTTAGAGCAAGACAATAATAGTAGGGGACTTTAACCCCCTACCTACCTCAATGAATATATTATCCAGACCAAAAAAAAAAAGTCAATGTGAAAACATTAAATTTAAATAATACATTAGATAAGATGAACTTAATAGATATACAGCATTCCATCCAAAAGCAAAAGAATACACATTCTTCTTAAGTACACATGGAACATTTTCTCGGATAGATCACATGTTGGGTCACAAACTGCATTTCAATAAACCGAAGAAAAACTTCCTCCAACTGTAATGGTATAAAGGAGTCTTTGAAAAAAGCAAAAAAAAAAAAAAAATCTAGAGGCAAATGCAAATAGAAATACAACATACCAAAATCTATGGAATTCAACAAAAAATTGTTCTAAAAGGGAAGTTCATAATAATTCAGGCTTCCATCAAGAAACAACTACAAAAATACCAAATTAACAATCTAACTTTATACCTAAAGGAACTAGAAAAAGAATAAATGAAGCCCACAATTAACAGAAAGAAGAGAATAATAAAGATCAGACAGAAGTAAATCAAAGAGAGACAAAAAATAAAGTGGGAAAGATCAATGAGACTAAGAGCTGGTGATTAGAAAAGATAAAATCTACAAATCTTTAGCTAGACTAACCAAAAAAAAAAAGAGAGAGAGAGAAAGAAAAGAAAGAGGATAAATAAATAAAATTAAAAAATGAAAGAGAAGTTATAAATGTAACCACATAAATTTGAAGGATAAAATGAGACCACTACCAATAATTAAATACCAACAGTTTGACAACCATGGATAAATTCCTAGAAACAAAAAATCTTCCAAGAAGGAAAAATAAAGAAACAGGAAATCTGAACAGAAGTTACCAAGAAGGAGACTGAGACACAAATTAGAAAATCTCACAACAAACAAAAGCTGAGGCCCAGAGAGATGGCTTCTTTGGCAAACTCTATAAAACACTCCAAGAAGATTTAATACTTATTCTTCTCTCAATATTAACACAAAATATTCAAAGATGACTTAATACTTTTCTTCCAAAAATTGAGGAGGAGGAAAACATTCCAAAGCATTTACAAGGCCAATATTTCCCTAATATTAAAACCAGCCAAGGACACCACAAAAATGAAACATGCATGCCACTATCTTCAATATCTACAGATACAAAAATCTTCAACAAATTATTAGCAAGTCAAATCCAACAAAACATTAAAAATATGTACATCTTGATCAAGTGGGATTTATTCCAGGGAAGCAAGGGTGATTCAACATCTACAGAAAACCCATGTAATACATCACGTTAACAAAATGAAGAATCAGAATTATAAGATCATCTCAACAGATGCAGAAAAAGCATTTGACAAAATACAACACTCTTTTAACTGCTAATAAAGTGGGTATAGAGAGAATATACCTCAAATAGTAAAGGCCATGTATGGCAAATACACAGCTAATAACACACTCACTGATGAAAAATTAAAAGAGTTTTTCCCCTAAAATCAGGAACAGGGATGCCCACTCTTGCCACTTTTATTCAACATAGTACTGAAAGTACTAGCTACAGCAATTAAGCAAGAAAAGAAATAAAATTCTCTCAAATCTGAACTGAAAAAGAAAACTGTCTTATAATATAATGAAATATAATGTCATCTGCAGATGACATTGTATTATACATAGAAAATCCTAAATACCCTACCAGAAAGATGTGAGAATTAAAAACTAAATTCACTAAAGTTACATGTTACAAAATCAATATACAGAAAGCTGTGACATTTCTATACATTAATAATGAACTATCAGAAACAGAATTAAGAAAACAATCTTTTACAATTCAGTTCAGTTCAGACGCTCAGTTGTGTCCAACTCTTTATAACGCCATGGACTGCAGCACGCCAGGCCTCCCTGTCCATCACCAACTCCCAGAGCTTACTCAAACTCATGTCCATCGAGTCAGTGATGCCATCTAACAACTCATCCTCTGTCGTCCCCTTCCCCTCTGGCTTTCAATCTTTCCTAGCATCAGAGTCTATTCTAATGAGTCAGTTCTTCGCATCAGGTGGCCAAAGTATTGGAGCTTCAGCTTCAGCATCAGTCCTTCTAATGAATATTCAGGACTGATTTCCTTTAGAATGGACTGGTTGGATCTCCTTGTTGTCCAAGGGACTCTCAAGAGTCTTCTCCAACACCACAGTTCAAAAGCATCAATTCTTTGGTGCTCAGATTTCTTTATAGTCCAACTCTCATATCCATAAATGACTGCTGGAAAAACCATAGCTCTGACTAGATGGACTTTTTTGGCAAAGTAATGTCTCTGCTTTTTAATATGCTGTCTAGGTTGGTTATAGTTTTTCTTCCAAGGAGCAAGCATCCTTTAATTTCATGGCTGCAGTTACCATCTGCAGTGATTTTGGAGCCCAAAATAATAAAATCACTCACTGTTTCCATTGTTTCCCCATCTATTTGCCATGATATGATGGAAACAGATGCCATGATGTTGGTTTTCTGAACGCTGAGTTTTAAGCCAACTTTTTCACTCTCCTCTTTCACTTTCACCAAGAAGCTCTTTAGTTCTTCTTCGCTTTCTGCCATAAGGGTGGTGTCACCTGCATATCTGATGTTATTGATATTTCTCCTGGCAATTTTGATTCCAGCTTGTGCTTCATCCAGCCCCATATTTTGCATGATGTACTCTGCATATAATTTAAATAGCAGGGAAAAAATATACAGCCTTGATGTACTCCTTTCCCAATCTGGAACCATTTACAATTACAATTTACATCAAAATAATAAAATACTTAGGGAATAAATTTAGCCAAGTACATGAAGGATTTGTACACTGAAAACTGTAAGACGTTGATGAAATAAGAAGACATAAATTAACGAAAAAATATTCTGTGTTCATAGATTGGAAAAATTAATATTATTAAGATGCCCATACTATGCAAAGCAATCTGCATATTCAATGCAATTTATATCAAAATTCCAATGTCCTATCTCACAGAAATAGAACAAACAATTCTAAAACTTCTATGAAAACGCACAAAAAAAACCTGAATAGACAAAACAAACTTGAGGAAGAAGTAAAAATTGGAGATATCATATGTGCTGATTTCAAGCTATACTACCAAGTGATGGCAATCAAAACAGTATGATACTGACATAAAACCACACACACAGGTCAATGGAACAGAACTGAGATCTCAGAAATAAACCCATCCATATATGGACAATTGATTTACAACAAAGGATCAAAGAACAAACAACGGGCTAATTATAGTTTCTGTGACAGAGTGGGTAAAACTGAACATTCACCAGCAGAAGAATCTTACACCACATATAAAAATTAACTCAAAATGCATTAAGAACTTGTATATATAACCTAAACCATAAAATTCTTCAGAGAAAATATTGGCAGTAAACTCACTAACCTCAGTCATTTTATTATTATGTCTTTTGTTGATCTGCTCCAAAAGCAAAAGGAACCAAAAATAAAAATAAACAAAAGGGACCATATTGAACTAAAAAGGTACTGGACATGAAAGAAACCATCATCAAAATGAAAAGGCAACCCACTGAATGGAGATTTTTGCAAATCATATAACTGATAAGGGGTTAATATCCAAAATATATAAATGACCCATGCAACACAACAATACAGAAAACAAACAACTCAAATCAAAAATGGCCAGAGAGTCTAAATATTTGCATACATTATTTGCAACATTGTTTTGAGTTGAAGTTATTTCAAATTAAAAATTATTTTAAAAAATCATGCTGAGATTCTCAAGACAATGGCCAGCACTTTGCTAGAGATGACTGAATTCTACATTTATTAAATGACCTAAGTCAAAAATATATAAATAGTAACTGTTGACAGTGAGGCAATTTACCAGCTTAAGCAAAGTATTCATCAGCATCTGCTTTTCAGTAGCGCTGTAGAACAGTGCCTTGCAGCAGAGTTAGCTGCTACATGCAACCTCCTGATACTGAGGCAGTACAACCCAAGGCAATCAGAGCATTTGCAAATGAGAGGGCTTAACTGACATTTTTGGTGAGGTCTGAGAATTGTAGATGGATATCTATTAATTTTAACTTGAAAATTGCAAGAATGAGAGTGAACTGTACAAACTACAGAACAGTGAGTTCCCAGAGAAAATTCTTACATGGATTATTAAAGGGGTGTTTTAGTAGACAAAGTAGTACTTAACAAACCCAACAAAATTCATAAAATTATAATTCATATTTGATTTAATTTACTTCCTTCTTGGAGAAAGTTATTAATTGGTAAAGTTAATTATATACAAAGGGAAGTTAGACTTAAGAAAGATGCTTTTAGTCTTTTGTTATATCTTGTGGAAAACAAAGAAAATATTGATGGGACACATGGATAATTACATGAATTTTTTATTAGCTTAATTCCTGACTGAAGCATCACAGTTAATGGGTTAGTATTACCCTGGAAGGAGGTTCAAAGAGCTTTTCCTCTGCCAAGCTTGTGCATACAGAATATTTGTCAATGACACATTAGACAGAAGTTCAATGATGCAGTGAGCACCTGCCAAAATCACAGTTGTTTCTCTTTGCCACATGACCCCCACTGTAATAAACACAGCTTGCTGGGAAAGAAAAGGATGTTTGATGCAAAATAGCCACGTCTATGCTGCCAAGTGGCTGGACAAACAAATGAGAGCCCTTCTTTTAGGGAGCCAGAGAATTTAATCATGTCAACTCTAGTCCTATCCAGCATTATTTCCCATAGCTTCAGGGCTTCCCTGAGAGCTCAGTTCGTAAAGAATCCAGCTGCAATGCAGGAGACCCCAGCGATTCCTGGGCTGGGAAGATCCGCTGGAGAAGGGATAGACTACCCACTCCAGTATTCTTGGGCTTCCCTTGTGGCTCAGCTGGTAAAGAATTCACCTGCAATGCGGGAGACCTGGGTTCAATCCCTGGGTTGGGAAGATCCTCTGGAGAAAGGAAAGGCTACCCACTCCAGCAGGTATTTTGGCTTGGAGAATTCCATGAACAAAGAATCAGACACAACTGAGCAACTTTCACTTTCATTTTTCACAGACACCTAACTTGAGCATGTGTAGCCCTAGACTCTGGGCTTCAAGTTATGACAATAACTCCAAAATCATAGATATTTCATGCTTCTAGGTAGATGCATGTGTTTTCCACCTATATGGAGTACTTGTCCCACATGGTGTTAATTTATTTTATCAGTCCATCAATGACACTTAAAATGTTTTCTCTCTGTTTACTATACTGTAAACAGTGTAGTATTGAGACAAAAATCTATTACAGACTTTTTCAAGTTTTATTCTGGGGCATTATATAATTTTGAGAACATAAAACATTTATTTTTTGAAATATGGAATGGTAAGAATTCTTCAACTTTATTATTTTTTAATTACTTTAGGTAACATGTACTTATAAATTGCAACCTTATAATGCTTACAAGAATAATAAGGATTAATAGTAAACTTACCAATACTTGGATAACCGGGTGTAGAAGGGTCTCCTCCTGGATTCAGTGATACCATGAAGGTATTATAGCTAAGATTTGCAGTCTTTGGTAAATCACAAGGATCAATATATAGAAGAACACCTCCAAATCCAGTTTTTTCCAATAAGGAAAGCTAAAAGAAGAGAACAAATTTTAAAAAATATTTTCATATGCATTATTAGTTCATATACTGCCACTTTATAAAGTCACTACAATTAGATGACTCTCTTTACTACTTTTATTTTCTTGTAAAATAGGCACATTTCAGATGTCCTCATTATCAAATCTCAGACAGAGTTATCCTACTGGCTTCTTCCTTTTTCCTCTATTCAACAATATTCAAGCTGCATTCCTATAATGTTTATATTTTATTCCAGTGACTGTATTTAGAATTTCTTCACTTTTCAGTTGTCCACATACATCTAGAAGTTTTCACTTCTGTGAGAGCAACAAAAGATCTACCACGGACAAAGTTCCATTGCAAAAGGAGAACTGTTCTGACTGCTATCGTGTCCTTCCTGAGAGCAGAAGACACCTACAGGACCTTGATATATTTCCTCTAGGACTGAGCCTGTCATACGAGTTGCTAAAATGTTGAAATACTTTCACACTGGCAAACAGCCACTTCCCTGATCCTCCTGAGAGCTTCCACTGTACTAGTCATTCTGGTCTCTGCCCTGGATGTTCCAGCCAGCTGTCTAAGACAGAGCAACTAATAGGCATATACAGAACCAAATGAGGTGCCTTCTTCTGAATGGTCAGGTCCTGTTCTGTCTCTATCATTAAATACTTTGAAAATAGCCCGATTACCTCATATGAACATATTTCACTCAAAGGTTCCTCTCTGTTCTTCTTTACTAATAGAAAAGTAATAGGCAGATGAACTTGTCATTCCAGGTTCTCTTGTTTTAACTTGTTAAACTATATTTTTAGGGCAAAGAACTTATTAATCTTTGCATGACTACCATGATTTATACAGTAATGATCATGATTTGCAAGACATGTTTATTTCCCACTAAAGAGGAAAAGTAATTAGGGGGGACTAGGGAATAATGACTGGTGATAGAAGCAAGGTCCAATGCTGTAAAGAGCAATATTGCATAGGAACCTGGAATGTCAGGTCCATGAATCAAGGCAAATTGGAAGTGGTCAAACAAGAGATGGCAAGAGTGAATGTCGATATTCTAGCAATCAATGAACTCAAATGGACTGGAATGGGTGAATTTAACTCAGATGACCATTATATCTACTACTACAGGCAGGAATCCCTCAGAAGAAATGGAGTAGCCATCATGGTCAACAAGAGTCTGTAATGCAGTACTTGGATGCAATCTCAAAAATGACAGAATGATCTCTGTTCGTTTCCAAGGCAAACCATTCAATATCACAGTAATCCAAGTCTATGCCCCAACCAGTAACGCTGAATAAGCTGAATTTGAAGTTATATGAAGACCTACAAGACCTTTTAGAACTAACTCCCAAAAAAGATGTCCTTTTCATTATAGGGGACTGGAATGCAAAAGTAAGAAGTCAAGAAACACCTGGAGTAACAGGGAAATTTGGCCTTGGAATACGGAATAAAGCAGGGCAAAGACAGAGTTTTGCCAAGAAAATGCACTGGTCATAGCAAACACCCTCTTCCAACAACACAAGAGAAGACTACACATGGACATCATCAGATGGTCAACACTGAGATTATATTGATTATGTTCTTTGCAGCCAAAGATGGAGAAGCTCTATACAGTCAACAAAAACAAGACCAGGAGCTGACTGTGGCTCAGATCATGAACTCCTTATTGCCAAATTCAGACTGAAATTGAAGAAAGTAGGGAAAACCACTAGACCATTCAGGTATGACCTAAATCCCTTATGATTATACAGTGGAAGTGAGAAATAGATTTAAGGGCCTAGATCTGATAGATAGAGTGCCTGATGAACTATGGAATGAGGTTCGTGACATTGTATAGGAGACAGGGATAGAGACTATCCCCATGGAAAAGAAATGCAAAAAAGCAAAATGGCTGTCTGGGGAGGCCTTACAAATAGCTGTGAAAAGAAGAGAAGCGAAAAGAAAATGAGAAAAGGAAAGATATAAGCATCTGAATGCAGAATTGAAAAGAATGGCAAGAAGAGATAAGAAAGCCTTCTTCAGTGATCAATGCAAAGAAATAGAGGAAAACAACAGAATGGGAAAGACTAGAGATCTCTTCAAGAAAATTAGAGATACCAAGGGAACATTTCATGCAAAGATGGGCTCGATAAAGGACAGAAATGGTATGGACCTAATGAAGCAGAAGATATTAAGAAAAGGTGGCAAGAATACACAGAAGAACTGTACAAAAAGATCTTCACAACCCAGATAATCATGATGGTGTGATCACTGACCTAGAGCCAGACATCCTGGAATATGAAGTCAAGTGGGCCTTAGAAAGCATCACTATGAACAAAGCTAGTGGAGATGATGGAATTCCAGTGAAGCTATTTCAAATCCTGAAAGATGATGCTGTGAAAGTGCTGCACTCAATATGCCAGCAAATTTGGAAAACTCAGAAGTGGCCACAGGACTGGAAAAGGTCAGTTTTCATTCCCATGCCAAAGAAAGGCAATGCCAAAGAATGCTCAAACTATCACACAATTGCAATCATTTCACACAGTAGTAAAGTAATGCTCAAAAGTCTCCAAGCCAGGCTTTAGCAATACGTGAACTGTGAACTTCCAGATGTTCAAGCTGGTTTTAGAAAAGGAAGAGGAACCAGAGATCAAATTGCCAACATCTGCTGGATCATGGAAAACGCAAAAGAGTTCCAGAAAAACATCTATTTCTGCTTTATTGACTGCCAAAGCCTTTGACTGTGTGGATTACAACAAACTGTGGAAAATTTGACAGAGATGGGAATACCAGACCACCTGACCTGCCTCTTGAGAAATCTGTATGCAGGTCAGGAAGCAACAGTTAGAACTGGACATGAAACAACAGACTGATTCCAAATAGGAAATGGAGTATGTCAAGGGTGTATATTGTCATCCTGCTTATTTAACTTATATGCAGAGTACATCATGAGAAACACTGGACTGGGAGAAGCACAAGCTGGAATCAAGATTGCCAGGAGAAATATCAATAACCTCAGATATGCAGATGACAACACCCTTATGGCAGAAAGTGAAGAGGAACTCAAAAGCCTCTTGATGAAAGTGAAAGTGGAGAGTGAAAAAGTTGGCTTAAAGCTCAACATTCAGAAAAGGAGGATCATGGCATGCGGTTCCCATCACTTCATGGGAAATAGATGGGGAAACAGTGGAAACAGTGTCAGACTTTATATTTTGGGGCTCCAAAATCACTGCAGATGGTGATTGCAGCCATGAAATTAAAAGACACTTACTCCTTGGAAGGAAAGTTATGTCCAACCTAAATAGCATATTCAAAACCAGAGACATTACTTTGTCTACAAAGGTCTGTCTAGTCAAGGCTATGGTTTTTCCTGTGGTCATGTATGGATGTGAGAGTTGGACTGTGAAGAAAGCTGAGTGCCGAAGAATTGATGCTTTTGAACTGTGGTGTTGGAGAAGACTCTTGAGAGTCCCTTGGACTGCAAGGAGATCCAACCAGTCCATTCTGAAGGAGATTAACCCTGGGATTTCTTTGGAAGGAATGATGCTAAAGCTGAAACTCCAGTACTTTGGCCACCTCATGCGAAGAGTTGACTCATTGGAAAAGACTCTCATGCTGGGAGGGATTGGGGGCAGGAGGAGAAGGGGATGACAGAGGATGAGATGGCTGGATGGCATCACTGACTCGATGGACGTGAGTCTGAGTGAACTCCGGGAGTTGGTGATGGACAGTGAGGCCTGGCATGCTGCAATTCATGGAGTCGCAAAGAGTCGGACACGACTGAACGACTGAACTGAACTGAGGGAATAATGGAAACTATGACTAAGTCATACTGAGTGTAGACAGTTGCTGCTTATTGTGTGACTCTAATTAACACCTATGTTTCACTTCCCATTTACTGCTTCTTTTGTTTATTGAGTTTTACAGTGGACTAAGCAAGGCTTCCCAGGTGGCTCAGTAGTAAAATAAATAAATAAAAATTGCAGTCCATGCGGTCGCGAAGAGTTGGACATGACTGAGCAACTTCACTTTCACTTTTCACTTTCATGCATTGGAGAAGGAAATGGCAACCCACTCCAGTGTTCTTGCCTGGAGAATCCTGGGGACAGGGGAGCCTGGTGGGCTTCTGTCTGTGGGGTCGCACAGAGTTGGACACAACTGAAGCAAATTATCAGCAGCAGCAGCAGGCAATGCAGGAGACATAGGAGATGTGGGTTCTATCCCTGGATCAGGAATATCCCCTGGAGAAGGGAATGGCAACGCACTCCAGTATTCTTGCTTGGAAAACCCCATGGATAGAGGGTTCCGGTAGGTTATAGTCCATGGAGTTGCAAAGAATCAGACATGACTGAATATGCATGCAAGCAAGGCATCAATTGGGTCTCAAACTGGACTACACCAGGAGGGTAGGAATCATGCTTGTCTTTTGTATGACTGTCTATACACCTTGTATATAGCAGGCACATAGTAGGCATTTAAGACATTAAATAAAGAACAAATGACACACATGCTGATGTGGCATAACAACCACATAAAGCAAAGAGAGCTCTGAGAAAATATTTGGGATGTACTTCAATTAGAAAAGTAAAACATACGAATATAGTAGAATTTTAACTACATATAGGAAATAACATGTAGAAAAATAAATGATGCTTGATGTAAGTATGCTACATTGATTGCATCTTTCCAACTCCTTTAAAAACATTCTGTATTTTTCCATTTTTAAACAAATAATGAACACGAATGAATTTTTATAATAAGGATAAAAACCTAACACTGAGAACCAAAGCTAAGTATAGTTGACTCACGTGTATACTTCCTATAAGAAACTAATATGATCACACTTCTGTTTTTTCCCACCAATGTTTTACCGAAAATGGGTAAAGGATTCAGGGAGAGAGGAAGAATGAGAGAGAGAACAAAAGAAAAAATATATGTGAATAAGAGGGCCAGATTTAACATTGACTCTTCAAATGCTCAGATTGAAGTCCTTAGGGAAGGCTGCTAATGTTTAGATGCTGAAATTACTATTCTCTAAAAGAATAGTCAATGAAACGATTTTAAATGTTCTGCTTACTACAGGAGAAAATATGAAGAAAAAACAAAATGAATGTTTCTAGAAAGCAATTTTTAAAAATACTAGAAATTACTTACTTATTATTTATTATTATTTAAAGCAAATAGTGACCATTAGTGAGAAAGAGATGCACATCAACAAAACAAAACAAAACAAAAAGTCAAAAAGCAATTCCATTATCTTACATGTCAAGTGGCAGCAAATATTAACATGCTGATGTTTCTAGATACCTTTATTAGGGCTTATGCACATTCACACATATATTTACAAAACACCTATAAAAACATTAATCTGCAATATGTCTTTTTCACTTAGTATATACTAAACATGTGTCCATGTTGATAAGTACACTTATGTATCACTTTAATAGATATATACTATATATGAGTGATATAAGTAATATATAAAAACTCCATCAAATATTAGTAACCAACTCCTGATTATTGATCACATTATTTTAAAAATGATATTACAAACTTCCTTATAGCTGTATCATTGCATAAATACCTGTTTTAATGAAATATATTTTCACATGTAGATTCTCGAGGTCAAGGTACTCCTGTTTTTATGATTTTTAAAATAAACTAGTTTCCTTCCAGAAAAGCTATTAAAAGTTATTTTCTTACCAATAGTATATGTGAGCATTTGTTGCCTATCATTATCACCAACACTGAATATTCTTACTTTTCCAAAGATATTTGTCAATACGGCCAAAATTTAGTCCTCCAAAATTTTTTCATCATTAATGAAGTTAAATGGATATTTGTTTGTGATTTTGTTTAATGTTATCTTTCCTCCTGAAAAATTACCTGCTTGTGAAAAACTATTTTCACAATTCCTAGGCCATTTATCCATTTATAACTACTTAATAAGTGTCATTGTCATACAGGTAACTGGTATCATTGGATTATGGAGGTAATGAGGACAATGTCTTTGCTCTTAGGAAGCTGAGTTTACCAGTGGAATGATGGATAGTTTTCACTTTGAGTTATTGCTGTTGAGTCACTGAGTTGTGTCCAAATCTTCATGACCCCATGGACTACAGCATGCCAGGCATCCCTGTCCTCCACTATCTCCCAGAGTTTGCTCCAATTCATGTCCATTGAGTCTATGATCCCATCAACCATCTCATTCTGTGTCACCCCCTTCTCCTCCTGCCTTCAATCTTTCCCAGCATCAGGGTCTTTTCTAATGAGTCAGCTCTTTGCATCAGATGGCCAAAGGACTGGAGCTTCAGCTTCAGCATCAGTCCTTCCAGTGAATATTCAGGACTGATTTCCTTTAGGATTGACTGGTTGGATCTTCTTGCTGTCCAAATGATGCTCAAGAGTCTTCTCCAACACCAAAATTTGAGAGCATCAATTCTTTGGCACTCAGCCTTCTTTACGTTGCGCCTCTCACATCTGTACATGACTACTGGATAAAACCATAGCTTTGACATAACAGACCTTTGTAGGCAGAGTAATGTCTCTGCTTTTTAATACATAGTCCAGGTTTGTATAGGTTTCCTTCAAAGGAGCAAGTGTCTTAATTTCATGCTTGCAGTCACTGTCTGCAGTGATTTTGGAGCCCAAGAAAATAAAGTCTGCCTCTGTTTCCATTGTTTCCCCATCTATTTGCCATGAAGTGATTAGTCCAGATGCCATGATCTTAGTTTTTTAAATGTTGAGTTTTAAGCCAGCTTTTTCAGTCTCCTCTTTCACTTTCATCAGGAGGCTCTTTAGTTTCATTAGAGTGGTATCATCTGCATATCTGAAGTTTTGATAGTTCTTCTGGAAATCTTGATTCCAGGTTGTGATTCATTCAGCCCACAATTCTGCCAGATGTACTCTGCATATGTTAGGTGACAACAAGCAAGGTGACAATGTACAGCCTTGTCATGCTCCTTTCACAGTTTTGAACCAGTCAGGTGTTCCATATCCAGTTCTAACTTGTTTCTTGATTTGTATACAGGTTTCTTGGGAGACAGATAAGGTGGTCTGGTATTCACATCTCTTGAAGAATTTTCTACCATTTGTGGTAATCCACACAAAGTGAAAAAAGGGAAAGTGAAGTCGCTCAGTCGTGTCCGATTCTTTATGACCCCATGGATTGTAGCCTACTACACTCCTCTGTCCATGGGATTTTTCAGGCAAGAGCACTGGAGTGGGTTGCCATTTCCTTCTTCAGGGGATCTTCCCAACCCAGGGATCAAACCTGGGTCTCCCACATTGTAGGCAGACACTTTACTGTCTGAGCCACCAGCGAATCCACACAAAGGCTTTAGCATTTAGTATTTAGTCAATGAAGCAGAAGCACATGTTTTTCTGGAATTCCCTTGCTTTTTCCTATTATCCAATGGATGTTGGCAATTCAATCTCTAGTTCCTCTGCCTTTTCTAAACCCAGCTTGTATATGTGGAAGTTCTCAATGTATGTACTGCTGAAGCCTAGCTTGAAGGATTTTGAAAATAACCTTACTAGCATGTGAAATGAGTGCAATTTTATGGTAGTCTGAACATTATTTGGCACTGCCCCTCTTTGGGATTGGGATGGAAACTGACCTTTTCCAGTCCTGGAAAAGTGGCCACTGCTGAATTTTCCAAATATGCTAACATAATGAGTGCAGCATTTTAATAGCATTTCACTTTGACTCTAACTCTAATTAACTGGCAAGGAATGAACAGCAGGAAAAGAATGTGAGGATAGACTCAGCATCAGTGGAAAGTGATTCTATGAGAGATCACTGTTTTGGACAAAGAAAGGGAATAATGATCCACAGTATTTTTTTTTTTTTTTCAATCTGCTTTAGTGGAATACCAAATATGTTCAAAAATCTGTTCTAAAAAGATGCTGATGATAATAATTTAATCTTTATGAAACAGTGCTTAAGTTTATTTTAGTCAAAAATCACATGGAAGAGTTACATGTTTTTCTTTTCTGATTATATTAGGTAGTATGTTGAGATCCCTTTTATAAAGAATATATATCATGATATACTTCTATACCTCATGGCCAATTATGAAGCAAAGTGGTTTATTGGAAACCTATCTTTGGTTAGAGTTGATTACCTCCCTACACCCTTGAAGAGACAGTTTTATATATGAACCAACCTCCTCTTCCTGTCCTCTGCATACAATAGTTGGACCTGAAGTGGACACCTCTTCGATTTTGTCAAATCTGGTTTCTGACTCTACCCCTCACTGGCCATCATAGAGCTCTTAAATAATTAATTTAATTCAATGACAATTTTAGAGAGGGTCTATTGCTGGATTTCCAATAACACTGACAACCGAAGAAACTGTTTACATTATATCAAATTTTAAAAATGTTCCTTTGCATTGTTAGCATTACATTTTGAACCTGATAACATGGAGGTTGCCTAAAATGCTCAAAATATCTCCCATTTTGGTGAGATTATATTTTTAACAACACATTCAAAGAATGCCAATGACAAAAAGATGAAACCAGCTGTCACTGTGCTGTTTGATGGCAGACTGTCCCTTGGTGCACAGGTGAAAGTCATTAGCTCTGCATAGTCCCTCTCATAGCTTGAGACCTAGACTGATGATTATACTGGAGGTCTGATACCTGACGAGATAGGGCGAGTGTCAAGCCAAGATTCTTGACATTAAACTTCAACTGTCTTTTGCTTCTCTTTCTCAAGTATATATCTGATAAGCTTGGGGTCCTTAGTTCTTGTAAACTAAGACAACATTTGACATAAATAGGGCCAACTGGAACTTAGAAAGGAGAAAGCAAAAATGAGTCAGGCAGAGGGTGTTAGGCCTGAGTATTGTATGGTAACCAAGAAGCAGGTCACAGCCTCTGGCTAATGTGGTGCATTGACCCACAAGGCTATGTCACCTTGGAGGGGCACCATTTTCTAATTAATACAAATCACCATATAAGCAAATAGCTTCTCTATTCAGAACTAATTGTAAGACATGTACAAACTAGTTATTTTTAGAATGTAGAAATCATGAACCTTGCCAAGGAAACTGACAGCTAAAAAGGAGGAGGAAGTCGATGAAAATAGAGATGAAAACAGGCAAGAGAGAAAATGGCACACACAGACCTCATGTCCAGCTGTGTGCCTTTCACTTGGACTGGATGAGATTTCCTCCCTTTCTCTGAGGGTGCTTCTGTTATTTGCCAATAAACCAATTCATAACTAAGACAAGTGAAAATGCATGAGACTGGGACACAGTACTGGATTTTGTTACCAACTCTAACACTAATAGCTATGTGACAACTCATAATTTTTCCAGCATTGGTTTCACCATCCATAAAATGCAAGAACTGAACAATATTATCCTCAAACATTCATTATTTCTTAATTTAAAAAAGCAAGTAGTCTTATTCTATGATTTTCAAAATGTTTATGGAGACATTTATTGTACTTTTAAATATGTTGTCATGTATGAAACTTGCTTTCAAACTATTGGTTGAGAATACCTTCTCCAAAGAGAAAACATTTTCTAAAAGTAATAAAGACGTGTGAGGTAGTTTTTACGATTGATTCTAATATATATTATAAATATTTTAATTTCACATTAAACTTCTATTAGATATGGAATATAAGGAAAATCAAAATACTTAGAATCTATATATTGAAACTCTAAGTTACTGAATTGATTCATTCTTCATTCAAAGTACTAATTTAAATTGTGTACTAATTTAAATAGTACACTGTGAAATGTTAATTTCGTCTTTTAAAAATTATTTCTGACTGAGTCCCTTCACTGTTCACCTGAAGCTATTACAATAGTGTTAATTGCCTATACCCCAATACAAAATGAAACATTAAAAAAAAAAAAAAAACTATATCACAGTGTTTACACTCAAAAAGATATATATGACAATTGCAATAAATCACACAGGATTAAATGAAGACAACTTCAATGAAGCTATTAATACTCTGTTTAAATTGGAAATACTTCTACTCTAATAAGTACTTCAACCAATATTTTATTTTCAGGAGACAAGTTACATATTACATAAATTTACAGATTATGTTTATTCAAAATGTCCACAGCCTCCAAATCACAAGCTTCCCACTTCCTTGTGTTCAACTGAAAGAACCACTAAGTGCTAAGCCAACACAATTCTTAGCCAAGTTTCCATGGGTGCTAAAATATCAACATGCCTGAGGTAGCTGAGATAGATGCTAGAGTAGAATTGAGAAGTGACCCTTTGTAACTCTGAGACATTTTCCTTTTTCTGTACAGAGTCAGCCAACTTCCTTCAAGCTATGTCACAGCTTCACATCATCTGAAGCATTATAATGCCCCAAGTCTCCAAGGTGAAATTTCATTAGTATTATTTTTTCATCCTCAGTAATTAAAAATGATCTGATGGAAAATTTTGGTAGCACTACGTTTTGACCTGCTTTAAGACAGTAACCTCATAGCTTCATTTTGTATCTCTAGTCCTTGATATAGTGCCTGGTAACTATTGATATTTCTATTGTTGAGTTATTGAATAAATTAGTATATCTATCAATGAATGAATGAATGAAAGAAAAACATAGGGCATAGAGGTATAAATGTATTAAATGAATGTTATTTTGCTCTATGGTTTCCACCCACTGGCTGGAAAACTTATGCCATAAATTTTGCTATGGCATCTTATATATGTCCATTAGAATGTGAGTATAAGTATTAAGCCATCTTTTTTCTGAAATTAAAAGAAGACTCAACAAAATATGTTATCCTTTTATACTTCTGTAAAATACATATTAAAATTGGTCTATTTTGTTTAATTTTGTTTTGTATTGTTTTGCTATGTAACAGTAGCAATAAGGAGTGGAGTATAGCCCCCAGGGATTTAAATGTATGAATTTGTCTTATTGGCAGTGTCTTAGAGATAAAATGTCTTTGACCAAGAAATATGATCTCACATTCCTCACTGTGAATCATGTTAGTACACTTCTCCTTGTGTAATATATAAAGCTCTCTGTTGCAAAATTACCCACTTTGAAATAAATGGCACTACAAATCTGTGGGCAGGACACAACAATCTTACCGAACAAACCTTACAAAAGGCAAAGCTCCTTGGGAATCACTCGCTCAGGGGTCATAGTCTAGAACCTAAAAACAGTCCAATAGTATTATATTCCCATTGCCTTGGACAGACAGCATACGGGACCAGGATGGCTACATGGTATTCAGATATTCAGGAAAGAATCATTCAAAGAAAATCACAGCCAGAGACAGTAAAGAAACAG
The DNA here is from genome assembly GCF_000754665.1 of Bison bison bison. Lineage (NCBI taxonomy): Eukaryota > Metazoa > Chordata > Mammalia > Artiodactyla > Bovidae > Bison > Bison bison. The sequence continues at coordinate 2,432,507 of NW_011494736.1, read as the reverse complement.
GACTCTGATCTGATTCGTACCACTTAACTTCTGTACTTATTGACATCTACTCCTACTTTCCATCAAAACCCCTTTTCTATTTCAGGAGGAGGATGCTGTTGCTATTGTCATTTAGAAAATACCCTCCTTCACAGTGTCCATCGAGGGAATACTGGCTGAATTCTGCAGCTAGACTCTAATCCATTTACAGATGTTGTTAAATTGTCAACTCACCCTTTTGAACCCACTGAATGTCAGCTGTGCTCTTTATTTTCACTGGTCACAATGCAGGAGATCTCTGAACTACCACCTGGTATCAAGAACCAAAGGAGGAAGCTTACGGTTTTCTTTGTACTTTAACCTCTTCAAAATACTGGTTCACTATTAGAACCATTCCTCTGGCCTCCACAGCTATAAAAGTTTCTTGAGCCTTCGTGTAGAAAAGAGCAAGGGTAACAAAGGAGACAAATTTGGTTTTACAGATAAAATTAAGATCTGTTATGTGGTGTCCCCGTAAGATTTGTAAGTTTAAGTTCTAACCCCCAGCACACCTCAGAGTGTGACTACATTTGAAAATAGAAACTTTAAAGAGGCAACAAAGGTTAAATGAGGTCATATGGGTGGGCTCTACTCCAATATGACTAATGTCCTTACAAGAAGAGGGAAAGACATTAGAGGTCTATGTGCAGAGAGTGAAAAAAACAAAACAAAAGACATGGGGACACAGCAAGAAAGTGGCAATCAGCAAGCCAAGAAGTGAGGCCTCAGGAGAGACTGAACCTGTCAACACCTTCATCTTAAATTGTCAGCTTCCAGAACTGTGAGAAAATAAATTTGTGTTTAGGCCATGCAGGCTGGAGTATTTCGTTATAGCAGCCCTGGCAAATTAATACTCTCACATGAGATAAATATCTGCCAAACTTTATATATAGATTCTGGAAAATCATGTAATTAGAATCTAGGTTCTGAGTGTAGGTCTTCTTAGGCCAAATCATCAAGTACTAATTAAATTGTGCACCTACTATAAGCCAGATACTGTCTCACAAGATATTTTCTGATTTCTATTCAAAGCATCTGATATATCATTTCAATTCCCATTATTGTGAAAGTTTGATTCAGGAAGGTGAAGAGCTTGACCTGGGGTCACAGGTAATACGTGGTAAAGTGTGTGTGTGTGTTAGTCACTCAGTCTTGTCTGACTCTTTGTGACCCTGTGGACACTAACCCACCAGGCTCCTCTGTCCATGGAATACTCCCGGTAGACATAGTGGAGTGGTTAACCATTCCCTTCTCCAGGGGATCTTCCTCATTCAGGAATCAAATCCAGGTGTCCGGCATTGCAGGCAGATTATTTACCATCTGAGCCACTAGGGAAGCCCAATAAGCGGTAATTCCAAGGATCAAACTAGAGTTTTCCAAATTCAAGTCTAGCAATCTATCCATTAAAGCATACATTTTCTATTATATATCCATCCTTTACAAAGACAAACGGATTGGCCAAAGGGTAAACTTATTAAACACATCAGATGCTTCTTACATGATATGCTTTCTGAGAAGTACTAAAATCAATACTGCATGAATTATATGCCTATTTGTTTAGATTGCTAAGAAGACCTGGATTTTTACAATGTGCATAGTGGGGATTCATATATATTAAAACAATAAAATGTGGATATTTTACACTAAAGATTCATGGCTACTATAACATAAGAATAAACTTTTAAAAACCATGAACTAACATTACTTAGCCCATTCTTACTCATTAAGTTAAATAGTTCTGGAATATGTGAAAAATAAAAACACTAAACACAGGTGTTCATTTCTTAAGCATATATTTTGACTTCAGGGCTCAGATTTTATGTTATTCTTTCTTCTTGAAACTCTTTTCCCCTATTAATAGATCTGTTATTTGGTCCTTTAATTATGTATTGTATTGTTAGGATGCATTTAAAGAGATTCATAAGATTCCTGTTTGCTTTGTCAAAAGTATTTCAGAAATAAGCTCATCTTTTTTTTTCTTAAGACAATTATGGTGAGGAATATTTGCTGTAATCAGATGAGTACATCCAAGGCATAATCACAGCATTTATTTCTGATTTCTCTTAACACTGTTACTTGGATTTCAAATTGCTTTACTTGATGTATCCAAAGTTACCTAAATAATTCTAGTAAGATTAATAAGAAGCAATGATCTCCTTTTGCAAGGAAAAAAAACCCTGAAGCTATTCAGAAAGTGAAGCCTGTTGTCAGAGTTCTAAAAAGCATTCTCAACTTTTATCATTACATTACAGAAGAGGGAAAGAAGGAAGGAAGTAGGGAAGGAAAGAAGAAAGGGAGAAAGGTAGAGATGGAGGCAAGATGTCCTATTTTATAAAGTATTCTCATGCATAATTATTTATTGCACTTTAAAGCTCCGTGTGGTGCAGTCAGTGAGGTTGCAGAGTCAGATACAACTAGGAACTCAACAACAACAAACATCTCATTTGGTCTGTGGAATAATTTTTATCTCACAAATGAAGTATTCATGAGATAAAGATTATATCAAGATCACATAGTTAATTCTCAGATTTCAGACTAAAGGAATGTGTGCTCATAATTTATTTTCCTGTGTTTCTCCCATTAAATCATATTGCTTTCAAATAAGGAAAAAAGTGTGCCTCTGCATTTTTTTGTTTGTTTGTTTGTTTAAAGGTCATATTACATTATTTGATAGCCATTGCAGTGTACTGCAAGGAAGAAGTCTGATTTATTTTTTTTTTAATTTTTAAAAATATGATGTTATTTTCCCAACTATAGCTTCAAAATTTTGAAGAGAATGCTATAATTTATTTTCCCCCTCCTCATTTTTCCTATCCATGGTAGATCCACATCTGTAGTATGGATCCATTAATCCAGGTTCTAGGTTGAAAATACAGTGGTAGAGTGGAGATTAGCAAGGTTGCAGGTTACGAATACAATGATAGTGTGAGGACCAGCAAGTATTAACCTAAATTGTCTTATTTTTAGAGAGAAGAATTTGAGATTGAAAGAGGAAACACAGTGGCTGGGATCTTTTCCTCTGTATAGGTGGTTCATGAATGCTACATATCGTGTGAAGGTTTTTTTTTCTTTTCTTTTTCAAGGGAATGATAAGAAAGAAGAGAATGTGGAGAATGAACCAGGTGGATAGTTGAGGAAATGTAATCTCTTTGCTTTTTTTTTTTTTTTTTTTTTTTTTTTTTTTTTTTTTCAAGGGAATGATAAGGAAGAAAAAAAGGTGGAGAATGAACCAGGTGGATAATTGAGGAACTGTAATTTTGCTTCACCCTTGGAAAAAAAGCTATGACAAACCTAGACAGCATATTAAAAAACAGAGACATTACGTTGCTGACAGAGGTCCATATAGCCAAAGCTATGATTTTTCCAGTAATCATGTATGGATGTGAGAGTTGGACCATAAAGAAAACTGAGCACTGAAGAATTGATGCTTTTGAACTGTGGTGTTGGAGAAGACTCTTGAGAGTCCTTTGGACTGCAAGGAGATCAAACCAGTCAATCCTAAAGGAAATAAGTCCTAATATTCATTGGAAGGACTGATGCTGAAGCTAAAGCTCCAACACCTTGGCCACCTGATGACTCACTGGAAAAGTCCCTGATACTTGGAAAGATTGAAGGCAGGAGAATGGGATGACATAGAATGAGATGGTTGGATGGCATCACTGACTCGATGAACGTGAGTTTGAGCAAGCTTTGGAGTTGGTGATGGACAGGGGAGCCTGGTGTGCTGGCGTCTATGGAGTCACAGAGTCAGACACAACTGAGTGACTGACCTCAATTTCTTTGCAATTGTCTGCTGTTAGGGAATGGTATTGGGGTATAAACAAAAGCAAACTCGTTAATCTGGAAAAATATTTTTCTTGATGTAAAATGATGAAATTTTATGAATTCATTTCCAAAAGTAAACATTTAAGTAATTTTAAAATCCTCTTTCATTGCCATTCACTTATTAGCAGGCTGTTTGCTATTTGTTGTATGTTAGATTGTAGGAACCATGAATAAAAAAATTCTAAAACAAAATGATTCAAAAATATTTTTTTCCAAACTTCATTAGGCCTTTAACATTTGTATAATCTCATTATTTGAAATATTAGCTTGTATCTTTAAAAATTAGGATATGATTATTATATTTTCCTTACCTATGAAGGAAACATTATTTTTGTTATCCTATTATTTTTTCTCAATTAAAAAAAAAGAAGTCTACTTCACAGAAATGATTTCTTAACCCTTCCTGAAATTAATTCATTTACTTATATAAAACCCGACATTTCAGCCAGGCACAGAATTTGTAATCAGATGCAAACATCTGAGGGATGTTCTTATTTCAGGACAAACTGAGGGATTACAGATACATAGAGTCTTTGTACCTTATATATTTTTAAGAAGCAAATCTGATGCATATGTCTTGCAGAGAACTTAATCACAATAGAAATAACTTCCATATTATTCTTTCTCACGTCACTAATTAGAAAGATTTATAGTTGCCTGGAAAGAATCAGAGTGCATGTCTCTTGTCCGTGCAGTTTATAGATTATCATTTGCTGTCTCTGCAGTCCTGTCTGGCAGAAATTGACAATGACTTCTTACAGTGCAAACCCATCAGGGGTCACAGACACAGTTTCTGTTTCCCTGACCCTGCAAAGGCTTTTGATTTTCTTGAGAATCACTTTCACTTTTAAGTAAATAAAAAATTATCTGTATGTCATTCAGATTTCAGATATTTTTAAAATATGCAAGATGTCGAAGCAGAATCTGACTCTGAGTTACCTTTTGATAACTGTAATACCTGTTAAATCAATCTGCTACATTTTTCATTACCTTATATGATATATATTATTGTGACTGAGGTCACTATTGCAAACTTCCCTCACTTTTTTTCTCTTGCTTTCAGTAATATATTAAGACAAAATGATGGGAAGGAACATGTTGAGTTTAATGCCTGAGTGCATGGAAAAACATATGATACTATGGATGTACTGCTTCTGTTTAGCTCCACTGTGATGTACAACATTATTATACCACTAAACCAAAAAGACAAAACAGAAACAAGTGTGGAAAACTGGAAGAGGAAAACACATTATTGCAACTGTCCTTATGGTTCATGGCTTCTTTCCACACAGTTCATTATTCTCTCATGACAGAACACTTGTCTATATAGAAATATATATCCCATATGAAAATACCTACTTTTTATTGAAGTGATAGTTAAGCAAAAGTAATTTTTAAGCCATCAAATCTACTTTCCTAGGCATTTCTAGAATCTTTAGAAGCCATTGTGTACATCAAATAGGAGTAAATAATTACTTTACTTTGTTTTCTCTTTTAATTGAATAAGTTTTGCTCATGTTGTAACAGGTTTATTTAAAAGTGAAAGTAATTTGCTATAGAACAGCAGGTTTTATAAATGGAAACTTCTACAATAGAACATTGCGAGGTGTTTAAATATTAACCAGACATATTGCTCACTCTCTGCACTAAATTTCAGAAACTTAATACAAATTAAGTACATATTTTATTGCTGGATCTTGCTTACCAGTGCTAAGAAATCCACAATGTTCAATTCTAATTAAAAATGAAATTGAATTGCAATTCCCTGGAAACAAGGCCTGATCAGATTCAATAAGCTTTACTTAATTTATTTCAGAAACAAAATAATTGAATTGTTCATATGCAAAGAAAAAAGTGCTTGCATTGTTACTGAAATGCATGCTTCCAAGTCTTTTGCAATTGTATTATATTTTCTAATGTTCACAGTGATTACATATCTCGTATGTATGTTTCAAGATATTTAAGGATACAAGAATATATCACATACCTTTATTATTCACATCTGGAGAAATATCAATAACCTCAGATATGCAGATGGCACCACCCTTACGGCAGATAGCGAAAAGGAACTGAATAGCCTCTTGATGAAAGTGAAAGAGGAGAGTGAAAAAGCTGGCTTAAAACTCTACATTCAAGAAACTAAGATCATGGCATCTGGTCCCATTACTTCATGGCAAATAGGTTCGGGAAACAATGGGAATAGTTTCAGATTTTATTTTCTTGGGCTCCAAAATCACTGCAGATGGTGACTGCAGCCATAAAATTGAAAGATGCTTGCTCCTTGGAAGAAAAGCTATGACCAACCTAGACAGCATATTAAAAAGCAGAGACATTACTTTGCCAACAAAGTCCATCTAGTCAAAGCTATGGTTTTTCCTGTGGTCACATCTGAATGTGAGAGTTGGACCATAAAAAAAGCTGAGTGCCGAAAAACTGATGCCTTTGAACTGTGGTAACTGGAGACTCTTGAGAGTCCCTTGGACTGCAAGGAGATCCAACCAGTTGATTCTAAAGGAAATAAGTACTGAATATTTATTGGTAGGACTGATGCTCAAGCTGAAACTCCAGTACTTTGGACATTTGATGCAAAGAACTGACTTATTGGAAGAGGCCCTGATGCTGGGAAAGACTGAAGGCAGGAGAAGGGGATGACAGAAGATGATGGTTGGATGGCATCAGTCACTCAATGGACATGAGTTTGAACAAGCTCTGGGAGATGGTGATGGACAAGGGAGGCTTGGCATGCTGCAGTGTACTGGGTCACAAAGAGTCGGACATGACTGAGCAACTGCACTGAACTGACTGAGGGATGCAGCCTAAATTATATACCTCATTTTTTTTTTTTTAATTTTCAAAGCAATATAAAGAAAACTATTATTTTTCATAATACTTCTTAAATTGGATTACTATTTTTTAGAAAGAATTTTCCCAAATGCTTAACTCATGTTATTGGTCACAACTACTTTGTGAGATTTTTGAAATTACTCTCATCATCATTCTTATTTGCATTTGGTCTTTATTTCTTCAACTTTAGAAAATTGTCTCAGTGAGGTGTGATTTTTCCTGTGATTCTATAGGTTGTAATAGTGAAAATAGAAACAATGATTTTAACTAGTAGGAAAACTGAAAAAAAAAAAAAAAAAGAACTGAACATG
>NW_011494736.1:2424661-2425409 GCF_000754665.1 Bison bison bison | reverse complement strand
ACATGAATGTAGGGTATACCGTTGAGCAAAGAGCAGAGCAAGTATTTCTTTACTCCCATCTGTGTTTTCAATTGTTTGAGATCACAATGGCCCCAGCATATCTCAGCTCAGAAATGAACATCTTCAGAAACAGTTTTCTCTGGAGATGAGGTGGGATTAAGGAACATGATTTCAGAGTAGTCCTAGACAATAACTCCGTGCAGCTCTGGACTTTTACATAAGAATGAAGTGAAGTCGCTTAGTCCTGTCTGACTCTTTGCGACCCCATGGACTGTAGCCTACCAGGCACCTCTGTCCATGGGATTTTTCAGGCAAGAGTACTGGAGTGGGTTGCCATTTAATAATTGGAATGGTACAGTAATGCAATAAAGATGAGACTTCATCAAGAGACAGAGTTTATGAAGAAGAAATGTCCCGAACTGAACCAAAGTTTATCTAAAACTATTTCTCTAATAGTACTTTCCTTCTATAGATCAAATAATACATGAAAGTATTTTGAAAGATATTTACAAAATAGTTTCAGTGTAATCATTAATACTATAATATTTTTATTAGAAGATCTCAAAGATGTTTAAGAGAGTTAAAAAAAAAAATTCATGTAATAAAGTTGTATGAACACACCAAATCAGAAAATTAAAAAAAAAAAAAGACAATGTCTTGTCTTTTTTTTTTTTTTTCCAAATTGGAAAAGAAGAAGTAAAACTCTCACTATTTGCAGATGACATGATCCTCTACATAGAAAACCCTA
>NW_011494736.1:2423600-2424561 GCF_000754665.1 Bison bison bison | reverse complement strand
AGAAAATTACTAGAACTAATCAATGATTATAGTAAAGTTGCAGGATATAAAATCAACACACAGAAATCCCTTGCATTCCTATACACTAATAATGAGAAAACAGAAAGAGAAATTAAGGAAACAATTCCATTCACCATTGCAACGAAAAGAATAAAATACTTAGGAATATATCTACCTAAAGAAACTAAAGACCTATATATAGAAAACTATAAAACACTGGTGAAAGAAATCAAAGAGGACACTAATAGATGGAGAAATATACCATGTTCATGGATTGGAAGAATCAATATAGTGAAAATGAGTATACTACCCAAAGCAATTTATACATTCAATGCAATCCCTATCAAGCTACCATCAGTATTCTTTACAGAGCTAGAACAAATAATTTCACAATTTGTATGGAAATACAAAAAACCTCGAATAGCCAAAGCGATCTTGAGAAAGAAAAATGGAACTGGAGGAATCAACCTACCTGACTTCAGGCTCTACTACAAAGCCACAGTTATCAAGACAGTATGGTACTGGCACAAAGACAGAAATATAGATCAATGGAACAAAATAGAAAGCCCAGAGATAAATCCACGCACATATGGACACCTTATCTTTGACAAAGGAGGCAAGAATATACAGTGGATTAAAGACAATCTCTTTAACAAGTGGTGCTGGGAAATCTGGTCAACCACTTGTAAAAGAATGAAACTAGAATACTTTCTAACACCATATACAAAAATAAACTCAAAATGGATTAAAGATCTCAACATAAGACCAGAAACTATAAAACTCCTAGAGGAGAACATAGGCAAAACACTCTCCGACATACATCACAGCAGGATCCTCTATGACCCACCTCCCAGAATATTGCAAATAAAAGCAAAAATAAACAAATGGGACCTAATTAAACTTAAAAGCTTCTGCACATCAAAGGAAACTATTAGCAAGGTGAAAAGACAGCCTTCAGAAT
>NW_011494736.1:2422715-2422890 GCF_000754665.1 Bison bison bison | reverse complement strand
GGTTCAGTGCACAATGCTGGATGCTTGGGGCTGGTGCGCTGGGAAGGCCCAGGGGGATGGTATGGGGAGAGGGGAGGGCGGAGGGTTCAGGATGGGGAGCATGTGTATATCTGAAATTAAAAAAAAAGAAAAAAAAAAAAGAAATGCAAAGAACTGACTGGAAAATTGTAATTAC
>NW_011494736.1:2404256-2422615 GCF_000754665.1 Bison bison bison | reverse complement strand
AAAAAAAAAAAAAAAAAAAAAAAAAGACAATGAACATTTTGAACAAAAAAAAAACATAAAATTTTACCCTGAAAGGTAAAGAATGAATTGTTCCATTAAATACCCTAGCTATATCTATTTTTCTTTTTTTTTAACAAGAAATTTTCTTAAAGCAAGACAAGACTGGGAATAAAATACCCGCAAACAGATGCCTGTCAAATTAAAAAAGGTAGAAGAGGAAAATTCATATAAAATATCTGAAATTAAAAACAATTTAAATTAAGATTTGGAAGCACTTCTCTAATGTTGCAGGCATTTTTTAGGTTTATGAGCAAGTTAATTATTTTGTTTCAGAAATAAATTAAGTAAATTAGATTGAATAAAAATATACACTATAGAATTATAAAAACATCAAAGAAATAGATAAAAGATGTAACACAAAGCTAAATAAACTAAATAACACAATGACAAAATAAAAATACAGTATAACACACGCAATATAGAGCCTTATAAACAATTATATGAGAGACCTGCTGCTGCTGCTGCTGCTAAGGTGCTTCCGTGGTGTCTGACTCTGTGTGATCCCATAGACAGCAGTCCACTAAGCTCCTCTGTCGCTGGGATTCTCCAGGCAAGAATACTGGAGTGGGTTGCCATGGAAGGAATGATGCTAAAGCTGAAACTCCAGTACTTTGGCCACCTCATGTGAAGAGCTGACTCATTGGAAAAGACTCTGATGCTGGGAGGGATCGGGGGCAGGAGGAGAAGGGGACGACAGAGGATGAGATGGCTGGATGGCATCACTGACTCAATGGACGTGAGTCTGAGTGAATTCCCGGAGTTGGTGATGGACAGGGAGGCCTGGCATGCTGCGATTCATGGGGTCGCAAAGAGTCGGACACGACTGAGCGACTGAACTGAACTGAATACATGCATGCATGCTAAGGCTCTTCAGTCGTGTCCAACTCTGTGTGACCCCGTAGACAGCAGCCCACTAGGCTCCGCCATCCACAGGATTCTCCAGGCAAGAATACTGGAATGGGTAGCCATTTCCTCCTCCATGAGAGACCTACCTCTTTCAGAATTGGAAAAATTTCAAAAGCCATAAAATGTAAGAGTATACAGGAAGTAGATAATTAACTAATGAACTTGAGATAGAGAATTACATTTTTCACAGAGCACATATATACACATGAATAATTTAATATGAACTTTGTCATGAAGAAAGTCTTTGAAAAGTTCTAAAAACTAGAATTTTATTGGTCATATATTTACCATAATCTAATCAATTTGAAATTAACAGTAGAACCATGAACAAAATTCACTTATACCCAAATCACTGGATCACAAAACAAAGGAAAAGCAGAAAGTAAAATGTATAGTAATGAAACTTTGGGGAAATGATATAACTGAATAGTTAACAATTTATAGTTCATGTGGTTTATTGAGGAACTTAGTTCCCATTTAAATCAGTTGGTAAAAGAAACATTTAATTAGGAAGAGGAATTATTTAACATAAAAGCAGAGAGCAGTGAAGTAGGAAACAAAAAAAAACTGAAAAGCATATAATTTTTTTTAATATATGGATCTGAAGCACTAGTTGCACATTGTAATATCTGAAAATATTAAATAGAATAAATTCATCACAAATGACAGCACATTGAAGACTGTGGCATCTGGATAAATTAAATATTTCAAAATTCACCTGACCACGTCCCTAGACTAGGATTAGACAAAGTATCCAGCAGTGGAGCATCTGGCCCAGCAGCTGCCAAGCACGCCCTCTGAGTAGAAATGAGCACTGGCTTCACTTGCAAACTAAAGCAGAAAATGCCAAGGGGAAGGGCCTTTAATAAAGCCAACAATGGGCAGAAACAATGCCAAATTAATATTGAAATCAGTACAGGCATGTGCCATTTTGTCTCAATTACAGAAGTCAAATCTGCAAAGCATGGAGTCATATCAGATATTTACAAAGGGTAGCAAGTTTTGAATATTTAGGTCGTAAACATTTGGACATACTAATATACATTTGTAACCTCTCTGAAGAGATTTTTGAAAATAAAGGAGGGCCAGAATATCTTTTGTATCCACAGAGTTGAAGAGAAGGAGGTTCACTAACAGGTTCATTTCTGCAAATCAAAAAGCTCACAAAGGACATGGATGTGAAAGGACTCAGACACAGTGGTAACTCCCACCAGGCAGTGTTTCTCTTCAACTTCCCCTTCTCTCCCTTGTTGGACAAGTATGTGTGTGTGTGTGTGTGTGTGTGTGTGTGTATATATATATTCTATCCTTATAGACTCACAGTGAATACCCTTTCTTAAATTTATCAAAAGCAAAATAAGACAAAATAACTATCTATATTTGGTTGTATAGTATGCCTAATCTTACTATCATCTTAATATAGATAAATAATTTCTAATTCAGTGAAGCTATTGATGAAGATGTCCTCTGGGTTACTGACATATAATTTTACAAGTATTTCAGGGACAGAATGAAAAGCTCCTTACAGAGCCATAGCCTGCACGCCACTGCTGCCCTCCTGGCGTCATAACTAACATTTAGAAAGGAGTATAGCAGAGCAAAGCAGTAGATAAATAATACAAACATATGAATGAGAAACTACACCATCTCAGACCTGTAAAAACTTCCACAGAATCTGCTACTGTTTTTATGTGCATTCAGTGAAAAATATCAGAATGATTGCTAGCTTTTCCAGTGTTAGAATCCCTAAAGAAAACATAAAAATGGGTATGGAGGCTAAGTCATTCACTGTATGAGGTAGTTTAAGAGAAATTACAATCATCTAATTTCTATACAAAATCCTGAAAGGAAACAAATAATATATAACCATGAGATTATTTGATAAAGACCCATGTCATGGCTTGGTATATATTGGGTTGACCAAACTTTTCTTTGGGATTTTCCATAAGATGGTACAGAAAACCAAATGAACTTTTTGGCCAACCCAGTATTTTAGGGGTTACAAAAATGGAAAAACCAGGTTGGGATCTGAAATATGAGAACTGTTCTATTTATTTATATTTTTGGATGGTATACTTGTTCACACTACGCAAATCTCAAGTGTTTTCAAGTAGGGAGCTAGTTCCAACAGACTTAAAAACTGCATAATTGCTATACAGCCTTTTTATTGATTTCTAAGTTTTATCTTTAGAAAGGAAATATCACCATTTATTATTTGCCCATATCCCAGATTTTCACTTTTCACTTTCATGCATTGGAGAGGGAAATGGCAACCTACTCCAGTGTTCTTGCCTGGAGAATCCCAGGGACAGGGGAGCCTAGTGGGCTGCCATCTATGGGGTCACACAGAGTTGGACACGACTGAAGCGACTTAGCAGCAGCAGCAGAAGCAGATTTTCCCTGGTAGCTCAGCTGGTAAAGAATCTGCCTGCAATGTGGGAGGCCTGGGTTTGAGACCTGGGTTGGGAAGAGCCCCTAGAGAAGGGAACAGGCTACCTACTCCAGTATTCTGGCCTGGAGAATTCCATGGACTGTATAGTCCATGGGGTCACAAAGAGTCAGACACAACTGAGTGACTGTCACTTTCACTTGGCATACACTTTGCAGTTGGATATACACAATAACACAGAAAGAAGGGCACTATTAATTTTCTCATACAAATGTGGAATGAGGGCAAAAGTTTAAGTAACTTGCCTAGTCTCTTAGAACAAAGTAAAGCTGAGAAAAGAACTACGTCTGTCTTCAAAACCCATTTCTTTTTCATCATTCTGTATGACATAGGGCCTCTTGAATATTCTAAAAAAATATAATTTCCATCTAAACTTATATCTACATTGGAGAAGGAAATGGCAACCCACTCCAGTGTTCTTGCCTGGAGAATCCCAGGGACAGGGGAGCCTGGTGGTCTTCCATCTATGGGGTCGCACAGAGTCGGACACGACTGTAGTGACTTAGTAGTAGCAAACTTATATCTACAGATTATTCATAGTACCTATAAATGTCATTTATTTAATAAATTTCTTATTGCTTTTAATATGTCCTTTTGATTAGTTTTGAAATATAATTCTCCCTTTCTCCTGCTGTCCTTTAATTTTCTTACATCCTTCCATTTGTTAATTCTACTTGCAAATATTTATGAATATAGATATAGATATAGAGAGAGATATATATATATATATAATATGTGAGAGAGAGACAGACAAGACAGATACAAAGACAGAAAGGAAGAGACAGATATTGACATTTATAACTCAATTCAAGCAGTAGACCTACTGCCCTAGTATTTACAAACTATCTCTTTGCTACATGCCATTTTCTAAATAATACATCAATTAGGAGTATTTTGAGTAATAAAAAATAATACACAAAAAGTTTTTACCTTTTTGCAATGTATATTAACTCAGCCTATATATGGGAATTGATTTAAATATTATATTATTTTCTTAAAGGAAGTATATATTAACAATTATGTATTCAGTTCAGTTCAGTCGCTCAGTCGGATCTGACTCTTTGTGACACCATGGACTGCAGCACACCAGGCCTCGCTGTCCATCACCAGTTTCCAGAGTTTACTCAAACTCATGTCCATTGAATTGGTGATGCCATCCAACTATCTCATCCTCTGTCATCCCCTTCTCCTCCAGCCTTCAATCTTTCCCAGCACCAGGGTCTTTTCAAATGAGTCAGTTCTTCTCATCAGGTGGCCAAAGTATTGGAGTTTCAGCTTCAACATCAGTCCTTCCAATGAATATTAATAGTCAGGACTGATTTTCTTTAGGATGAACTGGTTGGATCTCTTTACTGTCCAAGGGACTCTCAAGAGTCTTCTCCAACACCACAATTCAAAAGCATAAATTCTTCAACGCTCAGCTTTCTTTATAGTCCAACTCTCACATCCACACATGACTACTGGAAAACCACAGCTTTGACTAGACAGACCTTTGTTGGCAAAATAATGTCTCTGCTTTTTAATATGCTATCTAGGTTGGTCATAACTTTTCTTCCAAGGAGTAAGTGTCTCTTAATATCATGGGGCAGTAACTATCTGCAGTGATTTTGGAGCCCCAAAAAATAAAGTCAGCCACTGTTTCCAGTTTCCCCATCTTTTTGCCATGAAGTGATGGGACCAGATGCCATGATCTTCATTTTCTGAATGTTGAGCTTTAAGCCAACTTTTTCACTCTCCTCTTTCACTTTCATCAAGAGGCTTTTTAGTTCCTCTTCACTTTCTGCCCTAGGGGTGGTGTCATCTGAATATCTGAGGTTCTTGATATTTCTCCCGGCAATCTTGATTCCAGCCTTTGCTTCATTCAGCCCAGCATTTCTCATGATGTACTCTGCATATAAGTTAAATAAACAGGGTGACAATATACAGCCTTGACGTACGTACTCCTTTCCCTATTTGGAACCAGTCTATTGTTCCATGTCCAGTTCTAACTGTTGCTTCCTGACCTGCATACAGATTTCTCAAGAGGCAGGTCAGGTGATCTGTTATTCCCATCTCTTCTCAGAGTTTTCACAGTTTATTGTGATCCACACAGTCAAAGGCTTTGGTGTAGTCAATAAAGCAGAAATAGATGTTTTTCTAGAACTCTTTCTTAAACTTTATTAAAGGAAGTATATATTAAACATTACATATTTCAAATAGTAAGAAAAAAATGTTTATTGAAAAAGTTTACTATCCTCTAGAGCAGTTACTGAAATATGTTTATTATTTTAAAATCCCTTAAGCCTCAGCTAGGCTATCATTAATTAAGGAAGGTGAATAAAAAAGGCCTAAAAGTTAATCCACTGAAATACATAATACATATGTCAGTAAAACAATATTTGCTTTTGATTCATTCTTGTCCTTCATTCACCTAAAAAAAAATACCATTAATTTACTTATTTCTCATCTAAGTATTACTTAATTTCTAGTATATGGTTCAAAGTATACCTCTTTGAATATTGATTTAGCTAATAGCTTAAGTTCAGCAGGAAAAAAAAATTAAAGAAGAATTATAGATTGAATAACTCAGAGTGCTTAAATAATTACCCACATTTAAAAATGAGAAATTATTTCTTACTCCTCTTACCTTAAGAGCGATTACTTCTTTCTGCACCCTCATGACCAAATGCATTCTATACTTTATCTTCTAAAAGTAAATTGAACTATCCTTCACACCTCTAGATAACAGCTGGACAGCCACAGGAGTAGACTTAATCAGTTAAAGATGTTCCCTCACTGGAAAGGCAACTGGATTTACCACATCTGCCATCTTTCTTGTATTTTGTGTCAATTCAGATTCAAAGCAAAAAGCCTCAGACTGTGAAAGCATCAACATTATTGAGTAATCTACAAGGAATATCCACTGTGGCTGGTGTTATAATTTAGAGTTAAATGCCATTCTCTACTTAACAAAGGGGAGGATTATTTTGATCCAGTAGAAATTCATCATTCACATTTTTCAGTAGTTATCAACCCTGCCAAAAATTCTCTATTTCAGTAATTATTTTCTTCCTATTTTCTCTTTTTCACCCATCCTTATACATCAATAGCCTAAATCACAGCTAATTGAATATGCACTTCAGTACAAGTTTTCATATTCAGTGAATCAGAAATGTGTAATAGAGAAATTGGATTAATGGTATTTTACGAATGCAAAGCAGAAAAGACAGCTGCACGCATTTTTGTAGTAGCATCCAAGCCATTCCACATACTTTGCTGATGCTTATACTGCTGTCATTACTCTAAGATTGACTTAAAACTTAACCTCACTAAAAAGATATATAAATTTGCTTCATTTCACTTGTACTTAGAAATGTTCCAGTGAACAGCCCCAAAAGTATTTTAAAGGAGACACAAAGATTTAAGGACAACAAAAAGAATAAACAGTGGTTTGTGCCTCATTAAGATATAAGGTATTTCACAAAAATGCAGTTTTCAGATAAATGCAAGTTGATCTTTTAAGTCTTAAAACTGCTTTTCTAGTTAAAGGATTTAGGCTTGTGCTGATTTAAATGTTTCCATTGTTTCCCCATCTGGTAGAAACAGTGGCTGACTTTATTTTTCTGGGCTCCAAAATCACTGCAGATGGTGATTGCAGCCATGAAATTAAAAGACGCTTACTCCTTGGAAGGAAAGTTATGACCAACCTAGACAGCATATTCAAAAGCAGAGACTACTTTGTCAACAAAGGTCTGTCTAGTCAAGCCTATGGTTTTTCCTGTGGTCATGTATGGATGTGAGAGTTGGACTATAAAGAAAGCTGAGCATTGAAGAATTGATGCTTTTGAACTGTGGTGTTGGAGAAGACTCTTGAGAGTCCCTTGGACTGCAAGGAGATCCAACTAGCCCATCCTAAAGATCAGTCCTGGGTGTACATTGGTAGGATTGATGTTGAAGTTGAAACACCAATACTGTGGCCACCTGATGCAAAGAACTGACTCATTTGAAAAGACCCTGATGCTGGGAAAGATTGAGGGCAGGAGGAGGAGGGGACGACAGAGGATGAGATGGTTGGATGGCATCACCGACTCAATGAACACGGGTTTGGGTAGACTCTGGCAGTTGGTGATGGATAGGGAGGCCTGGCATGCTGTGGTTCATGGTGTCGCAAAGAGTTGGACATGACTGAACAACTGAACTGAAATGATTTAAATGACCTCAGTATAGAAATGCAGAACATGTAACCGGGAGAAAGAACTCAACTTTACAGAAGGTCAGGACTTGGGAAAGAAAAGGCTGAGAAACAGGGTGTACCAGAAGAAGTGGGCGTAGAGTGATGTGGGAGGTGGCAGGGAAAGGGGCATTCAAACAAAGATTTGAAAATCCTACAGCTTTTCAAATTTAAGACTGGACAGCAAGAATTCCAGAAATATCATAAAGTCCAAAAGGGATGACAAGAACGTTTTTATTCTGTATTTTTGTGATGCTGTTATTTTTTTCTTTTTAATTTATTTTTTTATTGAAGGATAATTGCTTTACAGAATTTTGTTGTTTTCTGTCAAACTAAGGGGTGAGATGGGGAGGGAAATGGGAGGGAGTTTCAAAATGGAGGGGTTATATGTATACCTATGGCTGATTCAGGTTAAGGTTTGACAGAAAACAACAAAATTCTGTAAAGATATTGTTGTTTTAAAGGGTAAGGAAATTAATTTTCAGAGGTCTGTTAGTGGAGCTTTATCATTCTCAGGAAAAATGATCTACACAAAGCCACAACTACAATGCAATAATCTGAGCTCAAAGCAGTGAAATAAATGAAAGTGTTTGCTCAAGTATCATGTCTAAGAATTTATAGTATCAAAACAAACTTTCAAGTCCATCTGGTCCATTGCTCATTAAGGTCACCAGTCAGAGGTGTTTTGTCAGGAGTTGATTTCAAATGGGCAACAGTTTCATTAAAAACTTACAAAGAACCCAACAAGATAATGAAAAATATCTGGTTGAATATAAGCATTTTGCTGTTTTTTTTCCCACCACATCTTATTTTAAAACATTGTAAAATGAAAATGCATTATTCATAAACTTAGCTATCATTCAAGAGGTACTTATTGTGGATCCCCTATATACTAGACAATGTTCTAGGGTTTAGGATACAGCAATTAGCAAATACTAACTGCATTTCCAGCTACTTTTTCAAAGGGAGACAATGTATTCATAGGCATTACATTTTTAGCATCCATCATGTGTGACAATGTAAGATTTTTACATAGAAGAAATTATTTATCATGTAAAAGGAATAATGCATACATTAGTTTTCTGCAAGATAATTTATTTTTCCTTTTTTTTTTTAATTTTTATTTTTAAACTTTACAGTATTGTATTGGTTTTGCCAAATATCGAAATGAATCCACCACAGGTATACATGTGTTCCCCATCCTGAACCCTCCTCCCTCCTCCCTCCCCATACCATCCCTCTGGGTCATCCCAGTGCACCAGCCCCAAGCATCCAGTATCCTGCATCGAACCTGGACTGGCGACTCGTTTCATACATGATATTCTACATGTTTCAATGCCATTCTCCCAAATCTTCCCACCCTCTCCCTCTTCCACAGAGTCCATAAGTCTGTTCTATACATCAGTGTCTCTTGATAATTGAGTTAGTCAACATTATTATGAATATAACAAGATATGGCAGAGAAGCCAATTCTGACTCCACGTTGGAACTGTTCCTTTGACTTGCTTTTGTTATTATAATCATACGTAATAGCCTGCCTCAGAGGGCCCTGACCTTCTCCCCCAACTATAAACTAAAATGGCTTTTTTTCAGCTCATAGATAATCTGATTCTGCACACCTGTGAATGGAAGAGATTAACACACCTCTCCCAAAGGTTGGTCATTCCCAGAGATGTTTTGCAAGACCAAAGACCCTTTCATTAACTTCTCCATTGCCTCTCCCTCCCTTTCAGCTTACTAAGCCACTGCGTCTCCCTCTATATTCTACCTTTTGACTTCAGTTCCTCCTTGCCTGTCTCTCTGGCTCTGTTAAAGAAACTAGCTTCCAAACCCTGACAAGATGGCTACTTGAAACTTTAGTCTACCATCTTCTCCATCAGCCAGCTTTCCAAATAAAAGTTGTATTCTATGCCTCAACATCTCTTCTCTCGGATTCATTGTCTGTCATGCTGCTAGCAGAACAAGCATGGACTTGGTAAAAAAATACAACGAAATCAAATGCACAAGTGGATATATGTTAACATCAATATCAGGATTCAACAATCAGACTACAGTAAGAGCAGATATGCTACCCTATAAGCAATATGGGACAGTTTTAAAATGTGAATTACCCATGGTTAGTAAGCAATACCAAAATTATAAGGTTATATCTGAAAATGTAATAAAAATGACTAAAAATTGGAGATAATGTGATAAAGATATACTATCCAAATTATGGACTTCCCAAGTGGCACAGTGGTAAAGAATTTACCTGCCAATTCAGGAGATGCAACAGAAGCAGGCTTGATCCCTGGGTTGGGAAGATCCCCTGGAGCAGAAAATGAAAATCTACTCCAGTATTCTTGCCTGGGAAATCTCATAGACAGAGGAACCTGCCAGGCTACAGTCTACGGGGTCACAAATAGTCGGACATGATAGAGCACACATCCAAAGTAGACAAATAGAAAAAAGCAATTTGGCCAGATTAATCACTTTTGTTTAAGATCAAATAGCCGGTTCATGAACACGATTTTATAAAGTGATTCATCAACAACATGTGTTCTCATTTCTTGTTTGTAGAAAAAGGCTTTAGTCCCTTAGGCCTCTCATGAGTTCCAAAGAGCATACTAGAGCACTTAAGTAATTAGGGGAATGAGGTAACACAGAAACAAAGAAAGAGCAGTCAAGCAAGAAAACTATTGATAGATTAACAATAGCTCAGAGGTAAAACAGAGTCCTAGTTCCTCCTCAAAGGGTATACATAACAATTTGATGCATATCTTCAAGTTGTTCTGCAGAATCTAAGGCTCTCCCTCCCCCATCCAGGTAGATGACTGTGACAACATGCTGACCATAGCTTGCAGACTCAAGACTGGTTGGAACCAGAAGATTGATGATTGAAACTCCCAAAATGTCACCTCAGTTTACCTTATCACCAACCAATAAGAAAGTCAGATACCTTGCAATTCTTATTCTATAAATGGCCTTTAGAAACTCTTCCCTGAAAGCCACCAAGGAGTTCAGGTCTTTTGAGCATGAACTGCCTGTTCTTCTTACAAATAAATGCCCTGGTAGAAGTATTGCTTCACCACAATCCAGTTTCAGTAGGTTGCTTTGGTTCAGTAACAACTGCAACTTAAAGATACAACATACATGGAAATGAAAGAATATATTAATTTGAAGATTTTGTTCTGGTGATCACAGCTGATATATATATATATATATATATTTTTTTTTTTTTTTTTAGACCAGAATCCAGTAGCTATCTCCTGTAAGGGCCCTATAGTAAATATCTTAGGCTTTGCAGGCCATATGGTCTCCATTGCAACTACTTTTATCTGTTATAGAAGCACAAAACATAGGTAATACCTATATGCCAATAATTGTATTCTAATAAAATGTTCTTTGCAAAAATAGGCTGTGAGCTGGATTTGTCCCATGGCCACGGTATGCTTACTCCTGCTCTAGAGCCCATCTGTGGCCCTTTATGTAAGCCTGGATAGGGAATTATTAAAGAGACCTGATAGCCTTTCAGAATAAATCTAATCTTGTTCTTCCCCTGCTGCATTAGCCTACCCACTGTTGCAGTGAAAAGAAAAAAAAAAAAATAATAATAATGAATTTTCCCTTCTCTTTCCTGAGAAGGAAGAAGAGAAGAGTGAGCAGGCCTGCACATTCCCAGTTTTTACTTCAACCGTTCCTAATATGTAATCTGTAACTAACTTTACTTTTCTGCCCCCTATCTCTGCATAAGTTACATTCTGCACCTATTGTCTTTTGACTCTATGCTAAATATATTCTGTATCTGGTACTCACATTTACAGCACTCTTCCCATTGTAGTTGTTTTCTTTTTATATATCAGATAGAAGACCACAGAGCCACTGGACTGCCAGACTCCATTACTGGGTTACTGTTGCCAGCCTATGACTATTGTTGAAACAATGCAAGAGAAAAAAAACAAGATCCCAACACCTTTGTTTCTCATCACTGATCCGTGACTGTAAGCCCTCATCTTATATAAGCCTCTAGACTCCTCATGGTTCAGGGGAGGGCACAGTTCTTGAAGCATGAGCCTACTGTGTTCCCCTCTCTGCTGGCTGAGAATTAAAGCCACCTTTACATTTCCTCCAAATTATGTCTCCGTAATTTTTATTTGGCTTTGATAGGCAGAGAAAGCAAAGATTTTGGCCAGCAACACCACCTGTCAGGCAAAGTAGTAGCTCATTCTTTGAAATGTAAAGAATGAAGTCCGTTCATTTTCTCTGGTAAGCCTCTGAGAAGCAATAGTAGCTCCAGTGGCATCCTATTTAAATTCTTAAGACAATTTATTGCAATTATTTTTATTTGTTTGCCTTTTACTGTGAGCACATTCAAAATATATTGTGGAAATTTACAGAAAAAAAAAAAAAACCTAACAGTATATGAGAAATAAACAAATCTTCTAAGAGAAAGACAGAAATATTCCTTCTGGACATTAAATCTGAGCTTCCTGTTGGTCAGGGGGAGAGGGGGCGGACACAGGGCTGTATTAGTAACTTAAGCAGAAGGGCACATCTGAGTTACTTGGGAAACTGTTTAAACATATAAATGACTAAGACCAACTTGTCTGAGATCTGGTTTTGGAAGCCTATGGTGAGATACAACTATGCTTCAAGCCCTCATGATCAATTGCCTTCATGGTGTGTATAATCTAACACAGTTTCTTACAGGAGGTATTTTCAGCATTTTGGGTAGAACAGCTCTTCCTCTAACAGGACTGTAACAGTCAATGTAAAACATAGGATCTTTGCCCTTGGCCATCTAATACCTGTTGCAAATCCTAGCCATTACAAGAGTTGGAAATGTTCTTACATATTTCAGATGGGATACTGCTTATAGGCTATTGCTCCAATGAATACAAAAAGAAGTTAGTTACAGACTGTGTCCTCAGAGAGCTAATGGTGGATTTAATATTGTAGTCAGGAAAGAGACACAGATATGATAAAGGTCCTTAGGAGAGAACACAGAAAATGTTCCTAAAAGGCAGATAAGTTAAAGACTACTTCCTGTGATAGCTAAGGCTAAACTAAAACGGAAAGCTTTTGGTCACTGGGAAAGTGCATTCCAAACAGAGGATACAGCATTAGCAAAGATACAAAAGCAAGACCGGCATGAGTATGCATGAGGATTATGATCAGTTAAATTCTGTAAACAAGTATGAGGCAGAGAATGATGCCTGTTAAGGTTTGAAGGGCCCAAATGGTCAGATTATGAAAGTCTTTATATGATTGTTTTAGGACTTCAGAATTGTCCCAAATGTGTTTGAGAATCATAGAAGAGTGTGTATGTGTATGTGAGGAGATGGAATTGAAAAATTTTCATCAGGGAAGCATCAGTGTCAGATGGTGTTTCTTAGATAATGCTCTTGCAGCCACATAGAGGGTATGTGTAAATGAAAAAGGACTCAAGCCAAGGAAAGCTATGCTTATGAAGTAGAAGCACAGATGGAGAGGACAGGAGGATTAAAGACTTGTTATAAATTGCAAGCCTTGGCAGTTTTTTTGTACTAGGGCATGAAGGTAATCTGAAAAATCAAAGGTGACATTGATTTCTAAACTTGTATAAGGAGATATATTGCTCTACTACTCAGGACACACACACACACAAACACACACACAAAGAAATAGCAAGGGCATGGGGAAGTGAGTTCAGATTTGTTCATGCTGAGTTAACCTGCCTCTGTAACATCTAATCGGAGTTGTCCAGCACTCATTGGGCTGGATTGTGATGGACAACCTTGCTTGCCAGACTACTGTAAAGTCAAGACTAGTCCACTCCTGGATGGAGCACTTAAAATTCCCCTTTAATATGTAGTGATTACAAATGATCAGATAATTTCACAACATATTATCAGTACAGGATAATCTATCAATATAGTTTCCAGTTCCTGAATTTCTGGAAATATATAATAATGTCTTATTTACTGAACACTTATTCGGTGCCAGAGACTCTTCTATATGACTACATAGATTCTTATATAACCCTCATGGCAACCCCATGAGAAAGGCTCTGTTATTGTCTAGCCTTATTTTAAAGATGAATAAAGAGAAGGTAAGTATATTTTCACTTCTACTTAGTAGCAAAAATATTAACAGGAGACCATGTTGATCCAACATGGTAAACTTCAGAGGGTCTACCACAGTATATAGTAATACACATGCTTGGCAGACCATCCATTAATCCTAGTATTTAAATCCCCTAAAATAGCATCAAATATTTTCAATGCTCTTGACACTACCATCTTTGCCCATACTTCTTTACAAATTGCTGTTAGAAGTTCTCTATAGATTGTTATACCAAGTGAAGTAAGTTAGAAAAAGAGAAATAAGGTATGATATCCCTTATATGCAGAATCTAAAAATAAATTATACAAATGAACTTATATACAAAACAGTACAGACTTAGAGAACAACCTTATGGTTACCAGGGGGTAATGTAAGGGGAAGGGATAGTTAGGGAGTTTGGAATGGATGTGTACACACTGCTATATTTAAAATGGATAACCAAAGATGCTTGCTCCTTGGAAGAAAAGCTACGGCAAACCTAGACAACATGTTAAAAAGTAGAGACATCAATTTGCCAACAAAAGTCAGTATGGTGAAAGCTATGATTTTTTTCAGTAGTAACATACAGATGTGAAAGTTGGACCATAAAGAAAGCTGAGCACCAAAGAATGGATGATTTCAAATTGTAGTACTAGAGAAGACTCCTGAGAGTCCCTTGGACAGCAAGGAGATCAAACCAGTCAATCCTAAAGGAAATCAACCTTGAATATTCATTGGAAGGACTGATGCTCAAGCTGAAGCTCCAATACTTTGGCCATCTGATGCAAAGAGGCAACCCATTGGAAAAGACCCTGATGCCGGGAAAGACTGAGGGCAGGAGAAAAAGGGGGCAACAGAGGATGAGATGGTTGGATAACATCAATGACACAATGGACATGAGTTTGAGCAAACTCTGAGAGATAGTGAAGGACAGGGAAGCCTGGGGTGCTGCAGTCCATGGGGTCACAAAGAGTTGGACACCACTTAGCGCCTGAACAACAGCAACAACAGTGACCTACTGTATAGCAGGGAACTCTCTTCAATAATACGTGGCATCCTGTATGGAGAGAATTTTGGGAGAGAATGGATACATGTATATGTATGGCTGAGCCCCTTTGCTGTCCACCTGAAACTATCACAACATTGTTAATCAGCTATACTCCAATATAAAATAAGTTAAGACAGAAGTCTCTCTATAACATTATTGTCATAAATTATTTCTATTTTCACAAAATAATTTTTATGAAACCACATACAGTGGTTATCAATATGAGGTTTAGAGTTCAACAGACTTGGGTTTGAATATTGGCTTTGCAACCTACAAGCTTGAACAGGTTGCTATAAGTCCTCAGAGTCACAAATCCTATCTATAGGTAACTGGAAAGATTATGTAATAAGCCCAAAATTCACATTTTTCTTTTTTCTAGGTTGTTTTGGTGCCCGAAGCACTTTCTGTTCCACTGGCTCTGTTCCACATCTTTAGGGACTTCTCCAGAACACTATTCCCACTCACCCCATCAAATTCCTTGGCTAAAATTTCATTTCCTTGGGTTCTTCCCTAGTATCTACTGCAACCTTCCTGCTCAGTGCATCCAGACTGAGCTGCTGGAGGTGCTCAATCTGGCGTGGTCTGGCCATGCTCTATGGTAGCCCTTTTGTGACCCCCTTTGTCTTCATGACGTGAAAATCAAAGGCCCAATCAAGTGTAGCTCTGTGTACAGCTTGAGCTATCAGACTTGAAGTCACATGTTAAGTTGTTCAAGAAAATGTTCTATCTCGGAAAACATACATACACTCAGGAATGCTATCTTTATCTATATTACTATATTACTATATCACTATATTACTAGTGATAACAATATTATCTATATTACTATATTACTATATCACTATATTACTAGTGATAACAAAAACTGCTAATTACTAACCACTTTCTATGTGACCTGCAGTGGACTTCAAATACACTATCTCCAAATAAATTTATGCAATGTATATCATTCAGTCTATTCAGAAGGCATGATGAAGCTCAGACCTGTGGCTAAATAGCTCTGGCTATCTGATGTCTGCTATGCAACTCTTTCTCTGCAATGCCCACCTGCATGTAGAAACAAGATCCACTCCAAGAAAATTGATCAGGGTTTCAGTCTGGATATGATTGTATCTTTCCCTGCTGGACTGAACACAATCACAAGGAGACTACATTTTTTCACAACAGTAACCAAGTCCTCTTTATTTCTATCTCCCTGGACTCTTGCACCTGGCCTACCATATGGCCTACCATAACAAATCAATGAACATTTGTTGAATGGATGACTGAACTATCAAAATGAATCTGATGAACCTAGAATAAACCTGGGTGTCAAAGGAAGATTATGTCCCAACTCACAATCAGATGTCTGACTATGTGCTTATAGAGGCTTAATTTGTATTCCATTGACAGAGAGTAACAATCAGTGAAAATAATTATTCATGGTTCAAACTTTGATTAAGTATTTTGTGCCTAGTGGCAAACTCAGTAGCTAGAAAATAAGCCAAAGTCTGGTGACTTATTCAAATGACAAAAACATCAAAGAAGAATATGTGATGGGGAAGAGAAAGGTAGCACATTTTAATATGTGAGGATGAAGTCAGTGCAGATTCAGTATACTAGAGACTAATAAAAGATTTAAGATAATTTAGAAATTGTATTTGCCTTGTGTGGATGATAAATGTACCATTATTAGTATATGTTCTTAAAACATGTATAAATAACATTTATCCTCAGCCTTTTAATCACCAAGTCACATTTACTACACTGGGTAATTACAGTTTTAGAACCATGTTAGATGTTTTAAATGTGATTGTTTTCAGCAGTGTTGCTTTGTGGGTCCATTTTCCTCTCTTCATTATGTCACTGCATAAATGTCACTATATTATAGATATCCTATCTCCATGAAGTTTTATGAAGAGTCAGGACCCTTCATGCCTTGACACGAAGTTCCTGTGTATTACACTTCGAAAACAGCCTAAAATCATCATCATATTCCTCTAGTATTTTATATATAACATGTTATTTTATAAACCATTTATACTTTGTCCTGTTTAAATTATTTCCAGTGTGATTAACACATATAACTCCAGGCAAGGGTAGGTATCTATGAGTTGGAATAAATTATTTACTCAATTAATACTTACACTCATTTATAAGATTAGACATGCAATGTTTAATTATTTGGTAAATCTTCTCTTTAAATAAATCAGTATTGAAAGATAAAGTCATTTATCATTTTCATTAGAGCAATATATACAAATAAGTAATAGAACATAGTAAATAGGAAAAAGTCTAATTTAGGTCAAATCAACTGCTACTTCAATATGCTTGTATTTGAAAGAAATTACAAGCATTCAGTGAATACTTAAAATAGTTTAGGATTCAGAGAAAATCAGTAGTTTTGTTTGGCTTGGAAACAAACTCACATAAAATTATTTTCTACTAAATTACCACTTAATTGACATTCATATTGATAAACCAAATAGGTACATTTACAATTTATTTTCCATCTAAAGCAAATTAGCAGCAGTGGAGAAATGGCAGAACAATTCACTATAGTGATTATGTGTGTGTGTGTGTATGTGTATACATATATATATATATAATTAATATGCACATTAATTGGCATGTTTATTGGAAGTACTGATGCTGAAGCTCCAATAATTTGGCCACCTGACTTGAAGAGCTGACTCACTGGAAAGGAACCTAATTCTGGGAAGCATTGAGGGCAGGAGGAGAAGGGGGCTACAGAGGTTGAGATGGATGGATGGCATCACTGACTCAATGGACATAAGTTTGAGCAAACTCCCAGAGATAGTGAAGGACAAGGAAGCCTGGGGTGCTGCGGTCCATGGGTTTGCAAAGAGTCAGATATGATATAGTGACCGAACAATATATTAATGTGCATATATATAAAAATAAATAACATTAGCTGTATTGCATAAAGAAATTTATATAATTTTTTCCAACAAATTTTTTGTTTTGTGGAAATAATCATAGTGGCAGGTAAAAAGTTCAAGATTCTTATTTTTCGTTGCAAGTGAAGGCATACTGAGGATTTCTTTCACTAGGAAGACAAGATGTGGAAATCTTGGAAAAGTCTATGTGATTTAACACTGGTTAAGGCTGTATGTTGTCACTCTGTTTATTTAACTTATATGCAGAGTACATCATGAGAAACGCTGGACTGGAAGAAACACAAGCTGGAATCAAGATTGCCAGGAGAAATATCAATAACCTCAGATATGCAGATGACACTACCCTTATGGCAGAAAGTGAAGAGGAACTAAAAAGCCTCTTGATGAAAGTGAAAGTGGAGAGTGAAAGAGTTGGCTTAAAGCTCAACATTCAGAAAAGGAGGATCATGGCATGCGGTTCCCATCACTTCATGGGAAATAGATGGGGAAACAGTGGAAACAGTGGCAGACTTTATTTTCTGGGCTCCAAAATCACTGCAGATGGTGACTGCAGCCATGAAATTAAAAGACGCTTACTCCTTGGAAGGAAAGTTATGACCAACCTAGATAGCATATTCAAAAGCAGAGACATTACTTTGCCAACAAAGGTCTGTCTAGTCAAGGCTATGGTTTTTCAGTGGTCATGTATGGATGTGAGAGTTGGACTGTGAAGAAGGCTGAGCG